>NC_089319.1:12324970-12612470 GCF_036669915.1 Pocillopora verrucosa | reverse complement strand
CTTGTTCGATCGGTAAAAACACAGTTGTGAAACCGTGTCAGCAGGACTACAGCAAAGAATTCACAACTAATGGCAACTGCAGCGACCATCAAACATTGTCATTCATTCCCCATTTGCCTAACACTGGCAGCCCATTACAAGGCTTGTTAGAATATCGACATACGGCTTCTTCCTCTTAACTATGACCTGGGAAGTATCGAGTCCGAAAGAAGAACAAATGTCATTTAACACTTTAATTGAAAAGTTTGAAAGCTTAGAATTCCTAACTAGTTCACAAATGCTGTAATCGTTGTACAAGATTGGATGTGCGTGCTGAATAGAAATTTCAGACACCACCTTTTTCTTCATTGCTTGTAGCTGGCTCTCCTTTTCTGCTCTGATTTGCTCATCGTCATCGCTCTGGTTGACCTCTTGGTGGTTGAGACTTCGCTTTGAGGCCAGACGAGAAAAAAAACTAGAAATTTGCCTGCTTGTAAGAAACTCAGAGTAGTCAAATAGCTGCTCGCCGTTTTCGTCTTTCTCAGACCTCATTAATCTTGAGACACTTGCAGCATCTGCCTTTTGTCCCGTTTGTTCTCCAGTTTGAAACTTGGCTATCAAGTAGTCCTTTTGTTTATCAGTGAAACGAATATCGCGAGAACGACTCTGCTTTAGGGCCCATCCCATTTCAAGAGAAGCTACAGACGATGACGGGGTGGATTCCGTGTCCCGCAGTTCCGGCACAGCACCCGGTCCCTTCTCAGTCTAGAGGCATACCCTAGCACGGCGCGGTCATAACGAGTTCCATATTCAAGAACATATTTGTGTCTCCCACATTCGAGATGCTTCTGTAATGACGAATGGCGTTGATAGGACTTAATGCAACCCTCTTGCGAGCAGAAAAAAATATTTTTAGTTGTGGAAGCGCGCGATTCTTCACTTGAATCATCGGTACCTTCATCAGTGCTGTCTTGGTGCTTTTGAGATGTTTTAGCAGCCTCAGCTGGTCTCGGCTTGATAGGAACAAAATTTGCTTTTATATTTTCGCTTGCTGCTCTGCATTCCAGAATTGGAACTTCGTCCTGATCAGGAACATGAAACTTGCTCCAAGGAATGAATTTGCCTCTTCCAATTTTGTAGGATCTCCATACTCTCACACCTTCCTCGCCATACTGAACGTTGTTGACAAAGCTCACACCATCCCATTTCACTGGCTTTTTAATGGAAGACAAAGAGGCCTGCACAATACTGCTTTTACTCCAAGGATACCTCCAAATGATTCTATTGACTCCTGCATTTGGGATGCCGACTCTATATCGTGGCCTGAATTCAAATGGATGGCCATATGGGATTTGATCGTTACAGCTTTCCGATCGCAAGATCCCTTTCCTCCTTGGGAATCTGAAAAATCCATTCTGCGTAGGAAGAGATTGTTTAGCTCTGCTACTTTGCTGGCTGTAACTAGGGTTAAAGCGCAGTGGTAAAACCCGGCGTTGTCTTGTCTAAGATAAATAGATCGTAAATGAGGCATGACATCCTTCAGTCGACGAAAGACGTCGTTAAGTATGGCGAGAACTGCAGAACTGTCCTGGTTACACGTCTCAAATAAGTGTACAAATGTCATAATCTCAATCTTGCCATCATTTCCCTTTCTCGTCGCAACCGTGATATGCCATGGCAAACCTCTCTTACCAAACCAGTCTGTTTGGCTCTCCCTGAATCTCTTTGGTAGATATTTCATAGCCCAGTCTAAGACCAGTAAGACAGAAGTTTTATCCAGCTTATCGATGACGTCTAATCTGGACTCGTCCTGGTTTGTTGAATGCAGTAAGTGCGATTTCCAAGAATTTATGCATTGTTTGGACTGTAAAGTCACAAAGGCCAAATCTCCTTTCGTATCGGTTGTGCCTCCCACTTCCTGTTCAGCTCTCTCGATTTCAGCAACAACAGATGTAAGACGAGAACATAGGTCGCATGTGTGGTTGTGGTTGTGATGACAAATTTCAAGGTAGTCTGTGTCGTCTGGACAACTTAGCGCGTAGGCTCCACAAAGGTCTGGTACACTTGAGCTCGTTGAAATGTGTACCTATTAATTGAAAACAAAAATCTCGAATTGGAACGTATGATAATGACTATGGTCCCTGTCTATCTGCATGTCTTTATTAATAATTCACATCTCTGTATTGTGATAAGAACCGATGAAGCACACTCGATTATTTTTAGTGTTATGATCGTAATAATAGTAATAATGATAATAATAATGATAATAGGGATAATAACGGTACCTTGTAATCACTCTTCAGATATCTCTTTCCTTCCTTCAGCTGTTCCTTCTTTTCTTTCACCCAGGATGAGCCCATCCCACAGTCTTCTCCGAGCTTATCGACAACACTCTCTAAATCATCAAAAGCCTGTGTGCCTTGCGCTGTAAAGTAATCGAGTCCCTGTAATGAGTTCCTTACACTAGCTGAGCACTCGTCTAGAATGTTATGAAGGGTGCTGCGTCCCATCGGGGCAAAACTCGTCTCGGTGGAAAACAGGTTATACTGTTGAATAACTCGCTCTGGGATGACCTTTCTTACCACATTGGGTACTGTTATTTTCTTTTCGGATGATAATTTCAATGTCCGTTCACCAAATGGAAGTTCTTGGATAATGTGTTCACTTGTGATGAAGTCAAGGAAGTGGTCGAGCTTTAAGGCTGAGACATACATTCTCGGCACACTACGAGTTTCAACTTCAGTACCTCCTCCATACATGTGAGCGTGTTGCCTGGCGACATTATATCTATATCGTGTTAGACTAGGAATCCAACTCTGTAACGTTCGATAGCTAACTTTGTCAGCAATAATGGATAGGATTTGCCTTCGTGTGCTCAGTGGCTCGCACTCTTGTAGCACTCTGCTGAGGCGTCAACAAGCGTTAAGTCAACTTCGTCCTCTGTCAAAGCGACGTCGTTTGATATCACTAGTTTATTCAAGAGGATTTCAGCGTTCCCAGGTGCAATTTCTTCTAAGGCTGGTATCACAACTTGTCTTGCTTTACGAATGTGGTAGCGTTGTGTTCTGCGGGCTATTGAATCCCACGATGTTAGCAACTGATGACGTACAGGGCTGACATCCCTACATGCTAGGAATGCATTGAGAGCTTTTCTAGAACTATCTTTTGCCTCTTTTGCGCCATCGGAATCTTCGGAGCTCTCAGATGGGTGGTAAAAGCTCCCAGGTGTTTCCGCGGTCAGTCCCGGCGGTATTTCAGAACTACTACAAGTACCTTTTACCTCTTTTGCGCTTTCAAAATCTTCTGAGCTCTCAGATGGGTGGTAAAGGGTCTTCTTTGTTTCCGTAGCCAATGCAGGAGGTTCATGTTTTTCTGGAGTAACCGTAGGATTCATTGGTATGTTATTACTGTTGGCCTGAGGATATATTCAAAGCACAAGTTTGAGTAGCGGCTATATGGCTTGGCACTCTATTTACGGAATTTGTTTGCACTGCAGCAGGCTCGTCACTGCTCTTGCTTAATTAAGCCCTCCTACATTACTTACAAAAACAAATAGAAATCTTAGTATAACTTTATTTACTTCTTCAGAAAGTGATATTACGTTAAAAAAAGGCGGTGCAATTCTATTGAAGCTATCGATTAGATTGCTCACCATCTTTAGATCCTTGATTGCAAGCGTTAGTTCATCAATCTGTGACTTGCTTTCAAAACTCTCTCTGTATTTTCTACAGATACCTGTGCAATGGTAATAGAAGAAACAGTTATGAAAACGATAACGGTAATGATAATGGCAACGATAATAATAATGATGCTGATGATGTTGATGATGATGATAACGACAATGATGATGAAGACGATGACGACAAAAACGATGACGAGTGAAATGACTTTCAGTGGAAGTTAACTTTGACATGGAGCTCTTCCTTCCCATGATCGAAAAAATGACTACAGATCGTGGCGAAGTAATACAGAGAGAACAAACTTAGCCTAGCCCGAAGCCGTCAAACCTTCGACGTACTTAATTCAAGGTATGAGTTCCTATCATCTCTAATCTGGACCAGAACCAATTTTAAGACTCACTCAGCCAATAATTTATGTCTACTGAAAAATTGCATTTCTTTAAAAGTACCCATATCTGAATACATAGAACACATATATTACACAACAATTATCTCTTTTGCAATAGGGTTCATGAAAGCCACACCTGAACCTAGAGGTACAAGGATGCCGGTTCTCTGAAATATAACTTTTGATATCGCTCTGCTAACGCCTCTGTCTCCCTTGACACCTTTTCCTTTGCCGTGGGAAGCGATCTCATCTGGAATTCTGCAGGTATTCTGGCTCCTTCGCCGTCCAGTGCCAAGCTCAGAACGGTGGAATGGACAAATTGTTAAGGCGTTTATATCCTTTGCACTCATGTAAAAAATACCTGCTCGGGCAAGGATAAGTTCACTCTCGTTCTCAACTCCGGCAAAACACCAAGCACTTTTATGACCCTGTACATCCTTATTGCACGACACCAAGGGAACCACTTCAAATAATATACTCCTGTCTCGTCGGTTGTACGAGCAAGCACTTCCAACTATAAACTTAAACGAGCAAGAAGCTTCCATTTCATTCACAAGCGAGACTTCCGATTCAAAAGGGGCGGGAAATAATTATTTTTTTAGTTTCACGCCAGAAAAATCGAATGGAGCAATGTTTATTAAGTTTTGTTAATTTAATTGACTGTCTCGCTTTTAAATAGAGAAGTCAACAAACATCATAGTTTTTACTCACGCGGAAAAAAAAATAACACGAGTACAAATTGAGGAAAACTCAGAGCTGAATGGACATCTAGACTCATTATTTCTTTTCCTCGTATTCGTGCCTATTTAAATGACGTCGACCGACCCCACTCGTAGGTCCAAATTATTCCGTCACACGAGCACGACGACTCTTACCGCAATTATGTAAATTAGTCACGCAAGCTCTCACTTAACTCCTGCAGGGGCCTCTGTAAGGTAACATTTTGTGGATTTTCGTTTACCTTAGGCTAGTTAAAAGACACGGGTTAGCAAGTCAAAAAAGGGGCAGAAGCTTAAGATTCGTATGCGAAAGACCAGCAAAGTTTTTGATCGTATACCGTCGCTGGCACTGAATTGTACTAGACAAAACGATGACAGAATATCTCTGCAGAAACAAACTTCAAATGATAAAAGACATAATAATTTAGCAAAACTGGGTATAAATTTGTTATTTGTTTCTGAAAATTTGAAGATTTTGAGTAATTTCAAAGGCAGGAATGCTCCTTAACTCTTTGGTCACGCAATCTACATGTTGCGTGATTTTATGTCTTCCGTGTGCTATTTTGAAGAGTTTCCTGCGTCGCGAGAAAGCATTTTCCCAAAGGAAACTTTAGGTCATTTTGCAGATAATTCCTTCGGTAATTTACATACGTAATTTGGTGGAATTCTGAATAATGGCACATGGTGAAAAAAGAGGTTTTCTTCACCGACATTTTTTTGTAACAGAAGAGAGCACATTGTTTTTTCGCATGGCCAAAAGCTTCTAAGCAACCAATTTCGACACAACTTACCTTTTACAGAAGACGAAGAGTCTATGAAAGAGCACACGTTGATAAGATTTCCCTAGACGTAATATCTTTGAAATGCGAAGCGAGCGAAAGTGTTCAATTTTCGACCTGTTATGACCCGATCCATCGATTCTAGAGGGTGAAAGCGAAAAGTTCGTTTTTATCGAAAATAAAAACATATTTGAGGAAAAAAAATACACAGTCTTTCTTTTATTACTAGGGTCTACTTGTGTGCAAAACTTGAGACAACTTGAATTTTTGACCCTTGCCATAAAAATTTCACTTTTGTTTGATTTTTGCACGGATGTCCTCTTAATTATTAACAATTATATAGTAAGGTAGGTTATGCACGCATTCTGAATAGTTTTCACTTATGATCTATTTGAGGACTGACTTATAGATGACGTCACCATTAAAACCTTTTTTCGAATGCGTGCATAACGGAGCTTATTATTTTAATAATGTTCGGGTAGAGTGATTACTTGATGGCGGATTAAACCATCCAGTTGTGTTTACAATCTAGTGTATTTCTTGTTTGATTTCGGCCATCGAACAACACATGGTGTCGGGAGTGGGATCATAAGAATAGATCAAGCTCTGGAAAGGATTATTTGAGTTCGAGGATCAAGGATGCCTGAAGGATCTTCGAGTGGAAATCAAGCACCGATGATCAATCCAGTGTCGTACCAAATATCGCCACTAGAAGAATTCGACTTCTCGAAACCTTCCGAATGGATCAGATGGATAAAGCGATTCGAGCGGTTTCGTTCTGCATCTGGATGAAGTAAAAGAGATGAGGAGAGCTAAGTAAATACGTCCCTATATTCTTTGGATAGCAAAAGTGATGATATACTGGCGACATTTGCCCTCACAACCGACGATTCATAGAAATATGAATATGAAATATCTTTTGAACGTGTAAAATTTCACCGACGTAAGCAAGAAACCGGTGAGCCGGTTAACTCGTTTATCATTGATTTATATGGCCTTGCCGAACATTGTCAATTTGGTTTGTTACACGACGAAACGAACCGTGACCGTATTGTGGTGGGTCTAGCTGACCAAAAGCTGTCAGAAAAGCTCCAGTTGGATGCAGACCTTACCTTGGAAAAAGCCACCAACAGTGTTGGACAGAGCGAATCAGTTAGAAGCCAACAATCTATAGTTAGAGGACAAGGGTTTGTCAACCAGCAAAAGTGGATAGAGTTCATAAGTCCAAACCTCAGAAGTCCCCAAGGACATCATAGAATCCTCAAGGGAAAACCTACAAGCACTCGGTAGGCCAAAACGATGTAAACAATGATGTCTGCAAACGATGTGGTAAAAGTCCAGCTCACAAAAGAAACCAGTGTCCTGCCAAAGATGCCCATTGCCGAAAATGTGAAAAGAAAGGTCAGGCCGTCTGCTTAAGCGGAAAATTAAATACAGTCGTAGAGGATGATAAGATTACTTTCTTGGTGCCCTTGGTTTAGACGAAATTGATAGTCTACACATAGATCCTTGGAAAACAAATGTCTCTATTAACGGCAATAGCGTTGAATTTAAAGTCGACACTGGAGCTGATGTCTCAGTTGTTCCCGACTTCATCGTTCATGGTTCACTTCACAATACAAATGCCTACGTGATCTACAGGTCTCTTGAGCTCAACAGCGTGACTAATGCTATTTTTAACTTCCAATCACAGGTCGGTGCAATTCCTGTATTTAGCTGCAAGTGGATGGACAAAGTCGGCATCCGTGGAAATTGTATTTAACATAAAAAATACCCTTTCGAAAGTCTCTCGCGTGACGCCATTTTGGTTTAACTAAAGTGTTTACTTTAACAGATGGACCAATTACACGCTAGCTTTCTTGACAGGCTGTGATGTGTGCTCGCGCGTAACAGAAATAAGCACCACCCACTTTGGTTCTGAATTTCTGGCTACATTGAGACCTGAACCACCCGTAACCGCCCGTACCGCGGGTGCGGGGGGAATTGCGCGAGAGACGCTTTCCCCCCATCTCCCCTACTGAACAGAATTTTGTCTTCAAACTTCCTCTGTTGTTAGAGGATCTATAAGCAAATCAGAATCCGTGTTTTGCGCATTTATTTTGATGACTTTAGGGGGTAGTACAAAGGTGTCATTGTATGCGTTCAAAAGAAATGATCAAATATGAAATCACAGTGCTCTGTGAGCAAACTCGTGAATTGACACATGATTTTCTAGATTATGTTTAATGTTACCTGGTTTAGGGAATTTTGTGGTTGATTGTCATATCTAGAGGACTAGTAGTAGTTTAGTGTTCGCTACTGTAGCAAAGAAACAAAGTAACGTTGGGATAAGAAGGCATTACAATTGAAATGATCATGCTATTACATTTGACAAGGGTGGATGATGTCACGTGTTTTAAACGTCTATCATTTTTGTTTCTGGTTCAAAAGAAAAGGTTGGAAGTAAATGTGGGTGAAAAGTGAAATTTACTCTCTATCATTGTAAATATTAGAAAAGCAAGGCAATACTGTCTTAATGAAAACATTAACGATTCCCTCTTGATCAAATGAGACAAACGGGAACGAGTTTTGAGTGATATAACTAAGCCAAGCCTGCCACCGTCATTTTGGATCTCCGCCTGGGTAGATTTAAGTCACGTGCTAGGCAACGTATACTCAATAACAAGATATAATTTCATTTCAGGCCTATTTATCAATTTTGTGGTGTATAACTTTAGCATTTTAGTACGTTGTATGTATGTTGAATCTATAAATTGTCTTGAAACTTAAAAGAAAATTGTTCTTTAAAAATTCACTGAAAATCGGTAGCTTAAATTGTTTGTTTAGGTGTTATCTGATTTTCGTGTTAACTTGTAATTTCGTCAGTCGCCGGCGTCTTCCGTTGTTTCACACAGGAAAAGTACACGCGACGAAACGTAATGATCAATTTTGTCCTCAATCTCACGCCATGGCAGAAAAAGCTTTTGAACATCTGTAAACTCCGAGCGCTTCGCAGTAAGTGATATTTTCAATAAATCTCCGGATTGTTTTCAAGTTCAAGGATTGTAAATTACAATTTTATGAAAAACGAAGGTTGTTCTGTTATTTCAGTGTGAATCCTTGCATGCCTGCCAGTCGCTGGCGCCGCTTGTTGAAACTAAAACGAAAAAAAAAACTCTTTTAAGATTATCATTGGCTTCTTTTTCTCCCCACCACTATTCTTAGCAACAAAGGTCGCCATTTCGTTTGTTTATTGCTCGCCAAAAACTATCAAATGCACTCAAAAGCCTGAAATCGAAAAAAAGTTTACGGGAATCGACCAATCGAGCGAGCGAGCGAGCAATTGCCATTCCCCAAATCATATCTACAACTCGCTCTTGCGCATGCGCGCAATTCACGAGTTAAAAAAAAGCTACAATTCTCTAAAGCGATGCGAATTTGGGCCGTAAAGTGAAACCAAACTATGGGACTTCACGCGAGACCTAGCGAAATTATTAAGATTCCATGGCACGGTAAATATCATGTTTGAGTAAAGAGATGTCCAAAAAGCATTGTTTAATAGAAGATTTTGTGTTAAAACGTAGAACTTTCAGTATTTTCAACATAACGCTGCGCAATATTCTAGCCGTGAAGTCCTTCTGTTGGGCATGTCCAGTGCATTTGACACCGTTGATCACAGACTTCTCTTGGATAGACTGTGCAATCGCTTTGGTTTCAGAGAACAGGTCCTGAAATGGTTTTTAATCCTACCTCTACAACAGAAACAGTTCGTGATGATTGATGGTGTAAAATATGATGTCAAAGACCTTCAATTTAGAGTTCCACAGGGATCGGTCCCTGGACCGATCCTGTACTCGTTGTACATTTCTCCTTTGGGCGATATTGTAAGACATGATGGTCTCGAGTTTCACCTGTACGCCGACGACACCCAACTTTACTTTGCATTTAGGCCCATTACAGCCGAGCAACAGCCATCTTTAGCGCGTATAGAAGCACGTGTGAGTCATGTCGATTCCTGGTTGGTTCGAAACAAACTGAAGATAAACACGGGAAAACCAACCTACTTATTCTGAATGCCAGCCATTGCCCACGCCCGCCCTTTAAGGCCATCGAAGTATCCAATGAACGAATAATGCCTGTGAGTTCCGCTAAGAACATCGGAGTCGTCTTTGATCAAGAAATGACTCTTGTCGAACACGTCACTGCCATATGTAAAACTGGTTTTCTTCATCTTAGGAATAAAGCCAAATAAAGAGACAATCTCTCACAAAAAGACACTGAAATCTTTGTTTATGCTTTTATTTCCTCTAAATTAAATAGTTGCAATTCATTACTCTATGGCCTTCCTCAATCTCTGATTGATCGTCTACAAGCTGTCCAAAACTGTTCTGCACGCCTTGTAACTCGTTCCAAGAAACATGATCATATCACGCCAATTCTCAAACAATTACGCTGGCTTCCCGTGTACAGCCGTATCAAATACAAGATACTTCTGTTAACCTTTAAAGCCTGATGTAGAAACCAGTCCTCCTTCTAGCCCCAGTCCGCACGGCCATCTAGATTTGAATTTTCGTGCGGATCTTGCAAATAAGAAAGGTGTGAGCTCGCGTCAAGGTATTCACAAGTACGTTCTTCAGCCCTATTTGAAAAATCGTCTGGTAAATTGCCTCTTTCGTCGAGTGTCCCGTGTTCCTTTTGTTATTGGTGTAGCCTATGTTGTACAAATTTCTTGTTATTTGTATTTCCTATGTTATTTCCGATCTTGTAATTAGTCGTTCCGTTCTTGATGTACTATGTTCGTAATACTTCAATTAGAAGCCACTGGTAATGGCGTGGAAATAAACTCCTTTTAAGTTTATCGCCGGTACGTTGGTTATACCTTACATAGGTTAGTACCTTCCTTTAAAACAGAAATGTTGCAACCCTACAAACCATCAAGAAACTTAACATCTTCTAAGAGACTCCTGACAATACCATCAGCAATATTGAAGAAATATGGCTGTAGATCATTCTCATTTGCAGCACCTACAACTTTGAGCTCACGGTCAGAACCCATACGTAATCATGATGATATCTCAAAATTTAAAACTTCTATGTAGACTCTTATTCAAAGAACATTTTTGCTCTGCTTCATTGCTGCTTTGAGCGCCCACAGTTCTGCCTGCCCTTTCCACTTTTATTTGAATACAAAGTCCCATCCCATTGTTCTCTGCGGTGTTGTCATTTATTTCTCCTTTCGATGATGGTACTCTAGGAGTGTCCAAGTCCGAATCGAAGTCTGACTGGCTCTCGTGACTAAGTTCGGGGCGAAGAAAAGAAGATGGAACCACATGCTCAGGGTTAATTGATTTCTCATCGATCCATTCCATGATCACTTTACGCAAGTACTTTGCTTTGCATTGGGGCACTCATGAAGGCATTTGAAGGCGACACTGTTTACGGTTTACCTGAAGTGGTAATGTGTGATAAAAAATGGTCGGGCTATACAGGCGTAAACAGCCATAATCAACACTACAAAGCCGCAGATATTAGAGCATGTCTGAAGGGAGTATTACGATGCGCAGCTGAATCCACATTTGTGCTCCTGTTCATTTGTAACCTTACTTGAAGTGCGACACTCGAAAGCGGAGTAGTTGAATAAACTCTCTCCATAAATGAGCTCTTTGAACTGCTCTAATCGAGGCAAGAGATCGACTGGTATGCTCCAAGCCAGTGAGTCACCACAGATTATTTTCCTTTTTCCCGATCAACATGGTACATTGTCCAGTGATCTGCTTGCAATGAATACACTGCCACTTGAATCCTTACCCACATTAAGAGCAAAGAACAAACTCGTTGGCTTTGACTGGCCATCTGAAAGAGAGCGAACAACAAACGCCTTTACATCCAACACGTGATTTATGTAAACACAGAGAGTTTTTTTCTGTGAAATATTTGGATTGTCAAGCAACCAATGTACATGATAAGATGATATCCACTGATCTCAACAGAGATTCGCAATTTCATCGGTGGCATTTGAAGACCAGCGATCTGCTTATCAAATTTTTCTCCGTAAAGAAGATTTTGAAACTTTTTGATAGAATTAGTGGCTGGATGGCTAATCACAGAAAATGGGCGAGAGTAGGTCGATGCAAACCAGTCGAGTTCTTTCTCAACTGCTCCCTTAATATCTATTGCCTCGGTAATCTGAAGCATGCCTTTGATTCCATCGTCATCAAAACAAACCAAAGAACTTTCCGCATAGAAATAGCTTTTTGGATCAGATTTCTTCACTCGCTTCATTTCATCCCTCCATGACTCTAACGTATGCTTATCCGGAATGTACTGCAAACTCAGTAAACTCGATCGTTGTTTTGGTTGGTCGTGTACTTCTACCCTACCATTTCTAGGCCTTTTTAGGTGAGGGAAACGGCATTCAAAAAGCTTGAAATCTGGTTAATTCACTCAGAGTTCCTGAGGTGAGGTCTTTGCTATTTTGCCTAGTCGAAAACATCTGTAATATAGAAAAAAGTTACAACCCAAGCTATGCCTTAGCTTTACATTTATACTTCACAACGAAAACCATTCAAGTTGCTTTGCACGCAAGAGACAGGAAATTAAGTGAAACTGCTACCTTCAGCAATTCGTGGGTCGTGGGTCGTGCCTAAATCCTATCGGCTAGAGATACTTTCCAGGAGTTTCCGAGTCTGGTGATTATCGCAAATTGTCTCGGAAATTGTCGGCCATCATAATATGGCGGACTATTCCAGTAACAACATTTGCTATTTACCAACAGTCAAGCAACGTGATTGAACCAGACATGAACATTATTACACGCTTTACACGTGGAAAATTCATTGTAGAGTTTAAATCAAGGAAATTTGGCTAAATTTTGTATGACTGTTTCCTTCACCCTCGTCGATCTTAACTTTTTTTTCAGCAGAGTTTTAGCTGAACAGTGTAGCCGCTAAGACCTACGCTTGCAGGGGTAAACAAAACTTATCAATAGTATCGCCACTACATGTATAATGCCCTTTTCTTGGTGCTACTGGTTAGAAAGATCCCCAATATGAAATTTCTATCGTATACTACCTCTAGCCGGTAGGATCTCAGGAGGCTTAGAAAATACTACCGGCTAGAGGTACAGCTTGCATACTTAGTCGACTTTACCCAATTTTTTATGAGAGTTTGCTGCACATTTTACTTTTCTGCGCTCCAAATTAGTCTTACACTCCTTTAAAACACTTTTTTTCAAGAATACATTTACATTTATTTTTTGTTTATTTGGTCTTGTACCTCTAGCTGGTAGGATCTCAAGGGGATTAGAAATTACTACCGGTTTGAGGTTCAGCTTGCATATTTAGTCGACTTTGCCCTTACATTACTTGAAATCACCTTTTTCATGAATACATTTAAATTTAGTTTTTTGTAGAGGTACAGCTTGCATACTTAATAAACTTTGCCCAATATTTTGTTACAGTTTGCTTTGAATATTACTTTTTAGCATTTCGTTTTTAGTCTTACACTTCATTAGAATCACTTTTTTCATGAATATCTTCTCGTTCCCTAGTCTCCTACCTCTAGCAGGTAGAATCTTAGATGGCTTAGAAAATACTACAGGCTAGAGGTACGGCTTGCATTTGAGATGAATTTAGCTCATTTCATTTACTTCTTGATTTGGAAAACCATTCTACATTCCATGTTAGTCTTATACCGTTATGTTAGTCTTATACATCCATATTGTGTTGAAATAGAAGCAAAAATTGTCAAACAACCATTAAGCCTTGTTTTCATAATTGAAAACGATTTAAATATTCTAATTTCAACAAAGGAGATACGGGGATCAGTGACTAAAAAAATTCTGATTGCCCATAGATTGTCCATAAAAACATGCTCCTAAACTTAACTTGAGACGTATGCCAAAAATCGACTTAACTAACTCTCTGACGTGAATCAGCAGGTAATACGCTATCAAAGTCGATTATCAAACCTTTTCTTAGTCGTGGGTTGTACGACAGCGAAATTTTCTCCTCCTGCTTTCTGAAGGGTATATCTTGCCCCCACGCGCGGTAGCAAAGAAGACGCAGCTGAAAATTTTTTCATTGCTAAAGGAAATTTGTTTTCTCCCAGATGGATAGAGGCACCAGGGACAAGTTCCGTAAGAATAGCAGGGTGAAAATACGTAAAAAGTCACTCAAGTTGAGTAAGCCAGGGAAACGTGGTAAAGGCAGCGCTCTAGGCCAAAAGTGGGACGCTGAGCTCAGAAGAATCATAAAAGAGAGGAAGGACAGTAAGATATTTTTTGCACAAGGGCCTCTAGGTTTCCAAGCACCAACGGAGCGGCCTGAATTGCAGCTGTTGCAAGCACTTTTCAAAGAGTTCAGGACAGAGTTTTTAGAGAGCCAGTTTCCACTTTATGGTTACATGAATTCTAAAACGGAGGCGCAGCCAGAAGTTATTCACTGGGAGGGAAGAGCTGACGCTATTGGCTGGTACAACGATCCTACCTCTGGTAAAGGTAGATATGTAATTGTTGACTGGAAAGTCCTTTCTGACATCACAACGTTCTGGGACAAGAGCCCAGACGCATATGGACGATATCTACACCAGTGCCTGATCTACTCTAGACTTCTTCAGCTCCACATGGGCCTCGATTATCTACCGCACATCCTGATCGTACCAATCCATGGAGTAACTGGCAAAGATTTCCACCCTGCTTTGTTCTCTGGTTACCCTAGAGAATGTACAGACTATATAGAGGGTTTTGAATGGTCTGTCACTTTTCCAGAGCAGAGCACAGCAGTGAAAATTCCACTGGAAAAGCCGTTCAACAAAGAAAAGTTGAAAAAGGGTGAGAAAGTCGACAAAGAAATGCTCTTGGTTGATTTCTTTACTGAAGGTGCAACGGTTGGGGATCTGATGAAAATTTTCGGATGGCCTTCACTCCAAGTCATGTGAATAAGTAAAGGAACAATTTTAAAACGTTACATTTACTTTAGCGAGGTTATAATTTACTTGATCGAAATAACGATAGCCGCTAACCAAGAAAGACTAAGTTCAACCGTGGGAGGGGAGGTTTTTCTATTTCGTGGGACAATGTCAGGGAAAATTGCCACAGGTTGTGATTTAGAATTCCTTATGAATGATGTAATCGTAAAGTAAATGTACGAAAATAAGTAAATTTTTTTCCAGAGGGCACGGTAACGAATCCCGAGGTGAGTAGTTCTTTTACTTATATTCTACACAGTTGCTTGGATTCCGCCGTAGTTCGGAGAAATGAGTGCTGTCACGCGATAACATTTCCAAGATTCAACTCACCTCAGCAGATGGTAAACGTAAATTATTTTCTTTTTCTACATATTTTTCGTCTTCCTTTCTCTTTTAATACCATATCATCCTATTTAGGATGGTATTTGAGCGCCTAGCGAGGTTTAAAGTGACATTTACCACGCTATCTATGGACATATTGGCAACAGAGAAGTGTTTCGCCGAAGTAGCAACATAACGGTAAACACTGCAACTTTGAACGCTTCGTACAAGGTCAATATACGTTGGCCGAAAAATGTTTTCCCAGAAACGTAATGTATATCCTTCTAATGTCTGATTAATCACTGTGATTGCTTTCAACAGCGTTGGATATTGTAGAAATAATTATTTTAAAATCATCTTCAACGCTCCGTCTAATTTGATATGCAATATTTGAAAATTAATTTTTCTTTCGCTTCTGCAGGTTTTCGGTGTTTATCGAATGATGTTGCATTAAAAGGCCTATTTCTTCATAACTGCGTAGTTTTCTCATTATTTTGTGTTGCGATAGTGATTTTTGAACCGGTTTTTGAAAGGACATATTTGGGACAGATTTCGCTGCTATTAGACGTAATAAGTTCGCGGCTCGATATTTTTGGTTTAAAGGGAAACTGAAGCAAAAGAGATTCATTTTTAAATAGTATTAGGTAACCTCTACTTGGAAGGTAAAAATCGTCCGATTTTAATTTTTTCACCATACAGACCTCACAGCCGGCAAATAACATATATGTGTCATAAATGATGTAAGCCATAGCGAGAGCACTGATATTCGGTTGGTGCACTCTACCTATCATATGATCTTTAGTAAAATCACAAACACCCAGTAGTTTGTCGATATGGCAGAATATCTAGTCTAAATTTTCTAGAATTAATTTTTTAAATTTCGATTAGGAAATGAGAGGAAATTCCACGTTCAATACAATTGAAGGAATTTCAATTTAGCTCATATCAAGTAAATCGCGGTGTTGCAAAAATTGATTGGGCTTAGGATCCGATTGTGGTTAATTAGAAACTTTAAGGTGTTCAAGGTGAGCCGGTGCGATATTTTGTGAGTAGCGTGAGTATTTGTGAGTATTTTGTGAGAGTTTAACCCTTTAACTCCCAAGATTTAATAAGTAATTCTCCTTACTGTCTGCTATACAATTTATGTTATGTTAGTTTGGAGAAATTGGAATTGGATCAACTAATAATCCCCTTTCTGTATTCTCATTACTTGTCTGCTTGATATCATACTGATAATGTAAGGAGAAATTCTGTTTAGGTCACTAGTGGAACTTAAAGGGTTAAGCACTTCACCATAATCACCACACTGTTTTGGAAAATGAATAAATTAACTCAGCCATGATTTCCATTTTCCACACATTGTTAACTTAGCAGTGGAATTCCTCAACATGATATGAGGTAATACACGAAGCGCATTTAACAATAAAAGTTAAAAAAAGTACTCGATTGATTGAGACCATTTGTCAAAATGCAAAATCATTATCACTACAAATTGGCTAGAGCGGGTGATAATATATCTGCAGTTCTGTTTCTGGTTATATTTTAGGTAGGCTTCCGGTCATTCTTATCGCTGAATATCGGCATAAGTGCTTTGTTTGCTCTGTACACCCAAGTACAGGCAAGTATGTTCTCGCTATTGCCGAACCACTTTCATTTAGTAAAGAGCCACCTCTCGCAAAAGGTGCGAAGGCTTTTTGCTCGGAAGGTTTGTCGCGCTACCATCAATAGATTGAGGATTACGATAACTAAATAATTCAAACTCTTCAGTCTACTACTAAATTTATCAGCAATTTGTATGTGCGCCCACAAGGCATCCTTTTCAAAATCAGTTATCTACATGAAAAGTCAGCCATTCATGTGTGATACAGCTTTAACCCCAAGAGTGCAGAACTTAAGGCTTTTTAAAAAGCGACTCCAACAATGTAGATGAAATGTCGAACACCTTTAAATGAAAAGAAAGAAGCCGTAAATAGTATTCCGAAACTAATGCAGTCTTTACTGGTGACGTAAGATAGATAATAACTGGCTTATCTCGTTTTGCTTTAATACTGAATTCCTTTTTCCTCTTTAATCATCTATAACATTTTTTACACAAATGTTGTAGATTTAAATAATATTAAAATATCGCAAAAATCATTCAAATTTTGTAATGACACAATTTCATTGTGGAATGAATAAACCCTGAGGTTCCTTTACCAGTAGAAGTGGCAAATTTGTGAAATTTGTGACAAAATTTGGCCTCAAGCGGGCAGTTTTACCCGCAAGAAGAGTAGAACCTCTGTAACTTAGAAACAACACGGCTTCCCCACAATCGTGGGTCGCTCCAGATTCCGCTGCAAATTTCATGGATGCGAATTAAATCATATTTTATGCTTGGGGTAATTTTTTCTTTTATGCACAGAAGCTTTATCATTGAAGCAACTTTAATTTTTTCGGCGATTTTTTTGATTTTCAGAAAGCCCCTCTTTAATCTAAAGCACCTAAAAGAACTGCACCAAGTTTCTTAATCAAATCAACACCCTTCATTTGTTTGGATAAAATTACTGAAAATAGTAGCAATTTTTAAATTTGCAGCTTTAAGATAAGTACACTTATTTTGCACTAAGCATGAAAATGTTTTTCATTGAGAATAATCTTCATGCTGATTATATTGTAACTCTTCAATTACAATGTATTTTGAAACTGATGATAATTTGCATGCATTTTAGAACGTATTTCTTTCTATCACAACGGTTTTTTTAACTGAAAACAATTTGCATACTAATTGCAACGTACTTTGTCCTACTTACCTGTAATTATAGTATATATAACTTCGAATTACAATAAATATTTCACCTTACAGTAGAACCTAGATTTAATAAAGTGCCAAGGAACTATGGAAATTGGTTCGTTGACGAATTCCCAAAAAAAATAACTAAAATGTTCATTATATCGAGGGATGGTCAATATATATATATTTTTTTTTGTGTGGTGTGACGTCGCGCTAACCAGCATCGTTCTATAGAGATTCGTTAAATCGAGGTTCCACTATATTAGAATCGAATTATGTATATTGCGAATAGCAATCGTGAGTTTAGGAATATTAGTCATATTAACGTAATATGAAGGAAAATTTCAAAAAGGTACTATGTTCACACTGGCGCCCCACAGCCGGGCATAGTGGAGAGTCTTAATGGGATGATTGCCTTTACGGCTAATGGTTAAAATGTTGGTCGACTTACGGTTAACGATAAATATATCGCTATTGTGGTCACCAGAAATGTTTTAACGGTTAACCTTTTTTTACTACTGACGGTTAAAATTTTCGGCGTGAACTGGTGTGCTTATTAATACCGTGAGGTTCATCCAATAACGGTATCGTCTTCCATCAAAATATTTCTACATTTGTTTTCCTCGATCTTACTCCTGCCTCACCAAGACAGCAGCCACGAAAAACTTTGTAAAGCACTGAAAGTCGGTTGGAATGACCAATCGCAAACCAAAATGTTGTTTAACTTGTGTTTGACTGGAGTCGATTCTGGGTTTTCTTTCATCTACGCTTGTGATCACGAACAAGTCGTCCATCTCGGCAAATGAATGAGTTGCCTGTTATCAGATCCTTGCGTTTGCGTACAGACCTCTGGGATCGCCACGGTGCAAACATTTCAAGTTGCTAGAAGGAAATATTTAGCGAAAAGTTGTTTCAACGTCAAAGAAAACGATTTGGAGAGAGATCAACACTTTTTCGCCGTAGTTGTATTATAAATGGGTAATGATAATGTTGATACGAGGGAAGTGTAAGTTTTTGTTGAAATTACCACGAAATATGCTATAAAATATACTAATAAACTTCTTTCCTTGCGAAAGGTCTCGTGTGAAATCGTCATCGCGTAACGGTCTATGGAAATAACTTAATTTTAAGTCTTTTCAGCCGTATTTAGGTAGGTACAGCCTGTTTTCATTCTTGCTAACGTGTTAAATAAACAAATTACGACATCTGAAAATATTCCTCCTCAAAATAGAGAAGTCGTTGTTAGCAAAGATGGAAATTGTTTTACCGAGCTGTTGCTCTTTGGATTGAGATATGCGATGAAAACGTAAGGAAATCCCTTGGTCAAGTGATAGTTTGTTTGAGAAAATACAAAGGTTTTTGAGCTGCCGCTTTCTCCTCGAACTCCTTGGAGGATCTTGTCAGGAAAAGCAAGATCACGGGAACTCCGGCAGAAACTGTCGACATGAATTCAGTCATGCATCGCTCCTTTCGTCGTAGAAGAAAGCATTCAGTGTTGAGCTGATTATTAACGCTGTTCGTTTGCATTTACACAACAAAGAAGCAATGTAGGTAATTAGTCACTTAAAGGTATCACGGTAATATTTAATTCTCAAGCATACCATTTCGATCTCCTGTTTCTTCGAGATAGCTATCGTAGCGCTCTTTTGTATTACCAAGTGAAGAAAAAACTGGAAGTAGACTTAACAACGTCTAAAAACTAAAATGGCTCTATTGAGTTATTTCTTGGCGACTTATGGCTAATATTCTAAAATTTCCATTTCTGATAAAACAGCGGGAAAAAAAAACGATAATCTTTCTCCAAAATCGCTATTTTGGACGTTAAAACATATTTCGCCATATATTTCTTTCTAGCGAGTTGCAATGTTTGTCCCGTGCGATCCTAGAAATCTGTGCTCAAACACAAGGATCCGATTACTGACAACTCATTCATTGGGAAATCTTTTCTGTGTTTAAACCAGTTATGCTGAAAATCATTTTTACAATTACCATTACGCGTCAAAGCCATCTTGGGGCGTTGTTGAATTATTGGAGCTGAGCGGAAGGAAACATTAGTTTCTTAAATGACCATCAGGAAACGCTGAGTTTGAATTTTCTTGGGGATGTTCATTCAAACTGCTCTAAAATGGTGCATCACTATTAAAGACTTTAACACGAACGATAACATCAACAATAGAATCCTAGTTCATCATCAATTGTAGTCAATTTCTTTTCCAAAAAGTCTTAATGATTACGTACCAATCGATTCCATCCTATTGAGCTTCCAGCCAAGCACTAACTCAATTTGGGCTGGAAGTGATTTCCTTCAACTCGATCAATAAACCTCTTTATGGACCATACTTCGACTGCTGATATTTCTAATGTCTAGCAAGTAAAAAGACGCTGATTGATATCAGCGAACCCGTAATGTGACATGTATACTGGTCAGCGGTTTTTGGGTGCATCAGCTATCACTAACATCTCAATGTGGATGTCCGCCATAACAACAATGCACTGAAGGAGTTAAACGATTGCATTGGAGGCTTATTACAATTAGGACTAAATGTTATTAAATTTAGGTCCAAATGTTACTACATTTAGGACTTTATTACATTTAGGACATCTACCCTTCGTTGTTTTGGGATTACCCTAAGAGGTGTAAACAAGTGATTAAAAGTTTTAATTGGTTTGTCGAACCGCCCAAGCCTACAATGAAAGTACGTGGAGGGCCATTTCTGGAAGAGAGGTATTCTTGACATGACTGCAAGTGCAGGAGAGTCGCTGGATGCATTGGAATTAGCTTCACTCGAACTCGAAATTAATAAACTAAATTTGGACTTTGAAACTGATACAATTAAGAAAGAATACTGACACTTGAAGAAACAATCAATTGAGAGTAACTCATTTAGACTGGGTTTATCACAAATATCGGTTTCTACCTTTTTAAAAAATGAAATCACAACCCTACTTCAATTTTCCCGTCAATAATGGTTGAGCATCTAATTTTTTTTGCTCCTCTTCTAGTCATAGTTGCATTGTATAACCTGCTTCGACGAACCCTTTCAAGTAGCCAGTAATAATCATTTTAGTTGAGCACTGTAGGTTACTTATTCCCACGAATGGAACTCTATTAGATTCACACCAGAATGACTTGCCACTGATTCGTGGCAGTAGTCTTAGTGAATAGCAGGTTACTTATGTTTAGCAAGAGAGACAGCGAAATGTTATTTCTGACAAATGAGCTTGTGGAGAAGGCCGTCATAAATATTTTGTCGACTCGAGATGCATCAGAACTTGGGAACTAGGCCATGGGTGTCAAAGGTAGCAATATTGGAGTCATGAGCCCCTTATTCCAAGTCGACGTCACGCTGGCCTCAGAACAAACCGCGTTTCTGGTCCAAATTTAAGTTTGCGAGTTTTATTCTTCCCCAGGATCGCTTCCTTGTTCATTTATTCATTGAGTTGTCTATTTCATATTTAGTTCCTATAAGAAGGAGTTTCTTAAGTTACGAGCTAGATTTCCTGCCCAATTTTTTTTCTCTGGATGACTTTTTAAAACAAATTTTTGCCAGCCTCCATATAACAGCATTTGCTTGTTGTAAGTGGTAGCTCAGCTCTGCTAGTTTTTAATATCCATGTGGTTGTACTATCTAAGTAATTTGTTGCAGGTTATGTCGTTATAATCGTTATTTTGTTGTAAAGTTAGCAAATAGATTCCAAGTTGCCATGCGTCTGTTCAGTAATAGATCACAGAGGACGTCAAAATGTGGTGAAAAAAAAATGTGAACAAAAAAGTGGCACACGAGGCGCAGCCGAGTGTGTCACTGATGTTCTTACCACATTTTGACGTCCTCTGTGATCTATTACTGAACAGACGCACGGCAACTTGGAATCTATTTGTTTTATATAATAAAGAATTAAAAAAAGTTTTAATGATGACGTCATCTATACGTCTGTCCTCCAATATATCATAAGAGAGAACCAATCAGAATGTGTGCATAACTTAGCTTATTATATAATCTCCGATGATATATGGCGTTAACTTTTCACATAACTGGCAACAAACTTGGTGATGTCGACCTTGAGATCTAAGAGCTTGTTATACGAATGGGCTTGTTGTCAAGAGAGATCTCTTATGATATCGGCAGCCTTCATTCCTCATCCTAAGTAGCGAGTTTAGGTGTTAAAACGGTGAAAGGAATGAAATTAGTAGTGTGTAACGTCAGTCCTAGATCTCCACGCTGACGGAGTGACAGTTTGCTTGTGTGCTTACTTGAGGGTTCACTCTAAAAAGTGCTCTGGTATGTTATCACCAGCCTGACTGGCTCAGAGTTTATATGCAAATACCTGAGAATGCAGGCCTAGGCTTTCTAGTAAAGAAAACTAAAAATTAATTGTAATAATTGTAGATTATTGAAAGCGAAGGAATTCTGTAAGGTATTGGTATGGAGCATATTATTGCTGATGCAAATTTAGTGTACGAGAATGAATTGTTAATGAAAGTTGAAAGAGCAACTATCATTGACTCTGTGCACAGATTAAGGAATGAGAGCAAGCTTGGTTTCTGGTGTTTGACACCGTGAAACATTAAAACACGAAAGAACAACGCACGACAATATTCACGCCGTAGTTTGTATAAAAGAATTTAGATTAGATTTATTTCATATACCAAAAAATCATTCGTTATTTATGTCACAATTCGTCATTATGCGATGGATTTGTACGTATAAAGGCACAGCCAACGAAAAGAGAAGCGAAGAGTCTGCTTTTGGCGGCTGTATTTTTCAAGATAAGGATGAAGAATTTTCTCTTCTGAATGACGTTTTATGGTATCAGAAATCATAAAAAAGGTTCAGAGTCGGCTCAATCCAGGCGTCAACTAAAAAAGTTGGCGATGGAAATTTCTTATAATTTAGTCCGGTTTTTGTGCAAATGCATTGTTAGGTGGAATTTTCGAAAATGTGCTTAATATGTTGGCCGGCTGTGCCAGAAGTTTGCCGAAAACATCGTCATATTTTATATTTCTATACTCCTCTACCTTATATCAGCTTGTCTGAATGAAAATGTCATGGGACAGAAATTGGACATTTATGCTGAGCCGAGATTAAAAGTTGCATATTTACATAACATTTCTACAATGGAAAGGACGTTTTTAGGTCTGTAAGTCATTCTGACACTTGTTTCTTCGAAACGAAATAAAAGTCACACACGAGGCAGCCAGTAAAAGAGAGCAACTCACGTGCCCTCTGTCTACTCCTCGTGTTTGAGCTACAGGCTGGTTGGTTCCCGTGCGGGTTCTCTTTGTTTGAGTCTCATAAGCTTTTAGTTCGCCTTTTTCCTTTGGGGAGAAAACGACTGCTACACAGGGTAGCAAAAAAATATTGTCTTCTGTTCACGTGCTTTATTTGTATTCTTTTATATCTTCGCCGACTGTGCGACCAACGCGATCGCAGAAGGATTCATTAAGCTTCTAGCCGAGAGGTAGCATGCTCGCTTGGAGTAAATCAAATACTCTATGAGGCAGCCAGTAAAACTCTCTGCATTTCCAAGCTGCTTCACCGCTCATTTGAATCATGTACACTGGATTGCTTTCCACAAGAAAAGGTGGAACTACTTGTATGAGATGAGGGTGATTCAGAGGTTCTATGAGCTCTGAAAAGAACTCCCGTCACGATCATTTTTTCTGTGATCATTCATCATCGCGTGGTTTAGTTGCATAAAGCAGCTGATGCGCTAAGATCATTTTTAAAACTCGCGGTAAATCGTCTATTTTACAAATGAGTGGTTTTCTTGAATAGGCCATTGTTTAGTTTTGACAGCCATTGTTATTCAAGCGTGGGCTTAAAACAATAGTGTCGAACTCGAAACGCGCCATTTTTCGAAAGGAACTTCGACTACAAATTTTAAAACTGCGAGGAATAGTAGTTGCCGTTCACCAATTTCCCAAGTTAAAACGGATTCTGTTTCAGGAAAGATCCATCTTCTATTTCCCGCTCTTGGGTTTTAAGAAGCTGGTTTGAGTTTTTGAAAAATCGCTTTTGAAATCGTCCTTCATACTAAAAATGGCCATTTTTTCGTCATTTTCAAAGGCTCAGGAATAGTCCTTATACGTTCTCAAACTTCCCCTTTTTAAGCTTAAATTAAGGATTAACCCTTCTTCTTCAAAAACCCGCTCTTGGGTTTCTCAATTTCTGCTTTTGGCAATTGAAAAACCGAATTTTATTAACGCTGCTGAGCTAGTTTCGGCCCTTTCTTCTCTAATTATGGGCTTTTCAAGGTGCGAGTGCATTCAAATCTCCCGCTTCAGTGCTGATGAATAATTAATGATGTCCAGGCATTCTACGCAATGTGGCGAAATTTTAGCGCTACAATTAAATGACGCATAATGTGGAAGTGTTCTTAACAAATTCAAGAGCAAGTGTTTACAATGTAGTTTGATCAATCCGACGATCAAATTTGAAGTATGGTATGTGTGTTTAACTATGTTTTAGCATGATATGAGAGTAGAAGACTGCCTAAAGGCTCTTAGCCGTAATGTTGGTCAAATGCTTCAGGGAAGGAAGATTAATACCGTCACTCTCTAACGCCAACATCCTCGAAGAAATTTAGAACATTACTTTGGAGAAGGAAGATAAGAACGACACGGGCTTTACCTGATATCGAAGAATAGCTATGAGATGTGACATATGAAATTTAGTAATAAATGTCCAAGCCACGTTAGAAAGAGAAACAATCGTAATCGATCTTTGTTTTTGTTTATGCCATTCATAGCATCTCAAGAGCCCCAGTAATGCTTTCTTAATTTTGTCTTATTTCCCTATTACCCAAAGGCAGATGGCTTATTTAACGATTTATTAATATTTGCAGCATATCTCCACTAAATCTCGCCATGGACTGGATAAATAGTCATAGTTGAAGTTATATTTTTCAGTCGATATTTAGAATGCAGCTGAGTATGTTTTTTTAGGCAGATAATATTTTGGAAGAACATGGTTAACACATTTGGTCAAGAAATGGCCGAATAATACGATTAATATCTACTCTAAGTACGATGGCCTTTCTATATACACAGGGCCCCATAGCAAATACATTGGATTGCGGTTTTTGTTATGGAATCAGTTGTAGATTTTCAAATCAGTACATCCATACAAACATAAATTAGTCTCTCATTTACAGAATAGCACCCAAATGCTAATATCTTAGAGCTAACTACATTGAAAACTGATTATGACAACGAGTTAAATCTATGAACAGTTTTTTGCATCATCTCATTTCAAATGTGTAAGGAAGGGGATTGTTTGGGTCTTACAACTCAGTCTTCTTGCAGTTGTAAGGTCAAACAATTTAGAAATATTCAAATCTTTAGCTATCCTCTTAGCTAAATTGCCATCAAATGTCATCGATAGAGGAGTAGTGATTTCAGTTTAAATGGGAAAAAACTCACGAAAGATATCAAAGTCCATACGCGCATAAAATCAAGAATTGATTTGCCAATATATAGCTGTTCTCTCAAGCAGTGTTCTCTGGAATTTAAAATCGACTAAAATCGGGTGCTTTATTTACCCTCGCTTTTATCGTCGTTTTCCGTGGGTAATCGTTCAAATATTTTCCTGTTACGAGAGATCTTCCAAGAAAGAAAGCAGCAAAGTATTATTTTCCATCCACCCATTTCCTATCGATTAAAGTTCAGGTGATGAGAGGTTTAGGCAACAGCTTCTCTGTGGCTTTTATGGGTGTGGGGGACCATTATGCGGAAATCTGATACGAGATTTTAGACAGAGATAACACACAATGGTTTGATTGTTCGCACCCCAAAGACAAATTTTCAGCCGCATTTTGATTACAAACGTTCACTGAAGTTAATCTAAAAATGCTTGTTGTAATCTACATGTAGTTCAGGGAGTGGAATAGATTAAAATATAGTTGTCAGTTGTCGTCTGACTATCATATAATACAGTAATCGTTTATACTCGCCAGAGCAAAAGTTTCTGAGCACCTACCCAAAAGTATGCGAATATCTCTGCAAAACGCCACAGCAGAAATGAAATTGAAAACGGAAATAAGCCCCAAGCTCCTCTACCAGGTCTACGCGCCCATCTTCCCTGCGAGAGTGTGCCAAATATGCGTACAGCCTTCCGTGCAGATGATTCCACCCAAGACCGCGCATCTGATCTTTTCTCCAGTGGCATTCACTTCTTATTGCAGATTCCTTCTATCCAGACCGCCACAGCAGAAATGAAATTGAAAACGGAACTAAGCCCCAAACTCTTCTACTAGGTCTAAGCGGCCATCTGCCCTGTGAGAGTGTGCCAAATATGCGCACAGCCTCCCATGCAGATGATTCCACCCAAGATGCTTCTGATCTTTTTTTCAATGACATTCACTTCTCATCGCAGATTCCTTCTTTCCAGACCGTATTTCCTATTTCATATTTTCCATTTTTTACAGCATAACCAGCATATGTTTTTTTTCCAAAGGAACTTTACCAGAGTCATAACTTGCTTGATCGCTAAGATTGATCATCAGTTCAAGGTCGGTCATTTTCAAGGTCGGTCTATTGTTACAGCAATACTACGTTGGTCGTCGTCTAGAGGACTGGGCACACCCCAGAAGTAAAGATTGGATCGGTCCTTGCTCCCACTCCCACAGGCAACAAAATGTCAGAACATATTAAATATGCAGTTGTGTTTTATCGGAGCAAAAAAAATTATAGTTTTGAAATGTTTTGTGTTTCATACTTGAAAAGCATACTTTAAAAAACCTAGCATAATTTTCAAAACCGAGCATGATTTTAAGCATGATTTGGAAAAAATCGGGCAATGCTAGTACCATAATACACTACTTTTACTACCACAATCTATTAGAGCCTGGTTATGCGTAGCCTGATGATTGAATCCAGGAAAAGGTTTCGTTTTTAAGTGCAACAAACCTTTTATCTCTTGTAATTTTTACCTGTCGGTGGTAGGGAGGAAGGGGAGGGGGAAGGGGTGGAAGGGTTCTGAAACACTCTTAAACTGAGCCACTAAATGTAGCATAATACAAAATCAGGAGCATAATTTTAAGTACAATCAGGGGGAAGGAGCTGACCCCATTGTTTCCTGGTATAAGCCACCATCGAAACATGACAACCAGTGTAACGTCACGTAGCAAGTAGAAGAAGCCAGTAGTAGCGAACAAAAACAACTTAAACTCTATTTCAATTTAGACTGGCATTTGCACTTTATTGAGAGATAACTGAGATAACATTGATAATAACATTACTAGAACGTTAGTGTGTATGAACTTTAGCTGCTGCAGTAAGTCTGTGTTCTGTATTTACTTGGTGGACTGGGACAGAACCTTAGTGGGATATGCCTTGGTAGGAAATGGCTCCATGGAGGTGCGTCCATCCTAAGCATCTGTGGAGGGTCGCATGATCGCATTTGCCACCTCCCTTGTGCTGGTGGCGCGTCGTCGGTACCTCTTTTAAGAAACGAAGAAATCCTTTTAGTCGCCCTTTTATGTTTGGTGAAATATTCTTTAGGTATATTATGCCACAAGAAGCTCCTTGGGATGATATCCCTCCTCAATCACTTCTACAATTCAAATTCCTAAATGGGATCGTGAAGCTCATTTCATGAATACCGCTGCAATACCGTTCACAATGCCTCTTCAATGCCATCACTAACATGAAAAATTGTAAGCTGTACGCAGAGATGATAAATGATGAGGAATTCGTTTTATTTTATTAGATAAAGGACAGGACTTTTCCCGGAAAAACAAAGTTCATTTGAAAATATTCACAACATCTACTGAAACTAAAATTGCAGACCTGATATGGCGACGAAATTCCCTTGCTAGAGAATTCAACTTTCTCCCTTTAGCGCGACAGTGAAAGTACACAAAACGTACACAACACATTAATTGCTTAGTAACCTTTGCGAAGCAAAGATCATACTCATCATTGGAAGAAATATCCACCGTGCAAACTGATGCCGTCTCGGTGGATTGATCTTCCTATGACGGCAATATGTCCATTACCTGAGAACAAAATCGAAGCTTACTTTACCTTTCTTGAAAAAAGGCAGATTTTGATCTTAGGGTGACAGTGGGTGATAAACAAATTCGTTTCTTTCAACGCAATCGGAGTGCGCACACCGCCTTCTATTTGATATGCATTTGGACCTTACAAGGAAGTCTCGTTGATTTATCTATTTATATTTTCGAATTTGTCAGATGTTCTAAAAAAAAATGAGAGGTCAGGGAAACATATGAAGCATCTCGAGGTATTTTTATTTTTCAATTTAGTTCATTGTTCCATACATGTTATTGTAACGCTCCAGCCATTTTTAAATACTCCGTTCCCAAGCAGCAAACCACCACCGCCGCCATTTTGTCCGGCATTTCTGGCAAGGAATCCAATTAATGAGGAGGAGTCAAAAATGCCTTCTGACAATACAATTGCGCAACCAACGGGCAAGTTGTTAGCAAGGAAAAGAAAAAGATTTAAAAAGCAAAAACAAAGGAACAATGAGGATGGGACACAGTCTGTTGCTAAGGTCTCCGATAATTCCATTACTGTTGCCGCCAAAAATTCGATTGATTACAAATTCGTACTCTTCTTTTGTCACAGTTCGTTCATGCCTTTTGTCCTGTGCGCATAACTTTCATCAATATTCTGTTACTCTTTCCTGCATAATTGCCTTTTGTTTATGCCCCTTGTATTAGTCTTTCCGCGGATTTTATTCATTCGGATCAACCGTTTAACTATTCGAACCGTCTAACTGTTTCTACCGTCTCTCTCGATCGCTTTACGCCACTTTACGTTGCTTTACGTCGCTTCACATCGTCTTTAATTTGGCAGTTGACCCAGATCTCGTGCGACGTTTGTAAGTGTCTTTTGTTTTCCTTTGTTTTTGTTTTCTCGTTTGTTAATTTCTTTACCTTGCAATTGAATTGTGACAACTATAACGTGTAATCCATTTCTTGCAACCGGTTACGTATTTATTACTGAACTTCATTTCGTTTAGCCATTTTGGAGGTGAAGTTGGACATGTAACGAGCATTTGTGGCTACAACACTGATGTACAACCCTATCAATCGGAGCTTCCTTAACAAAGACAAATATATGTTGTAAAAAGCTAGAAAAAGCCGTTGGCCATCGAGCAGTGGTCAAGTTATTCCACCTCAAAAGCTACGAAGGCCAACCTCAAAGCTAGACTGAAGCATTCGCCGGACCAAGTCGTTCTCTATGTCGGCTCCAGTAACCTTAAATATAAAAGGTGTTGCAAGATGCTGAATCGATCATAGACAAATCGAAAATTCATCCGACGCCACCTCCGCTATATCAAGGCTTACCTCCACAAGGGATGAATTCAATAGAGCGGTGAAAGATGCCAATAAACATCTAAAGAGCTAGTGCCGTCAGAATGGATGGAAACTTATCCAGCATCTAAAGATCACAGAAAATGGCCTAATCAAGGGAGGACTGCATCTTAGTTATAAAGGTAATCAAAACATTTTTAACAACTTTAACGCGCTCTCCGCAGATTTCCTGCGTGCTCAGTGTATTAAATCCAACAGTGAATCCCGTATACTGAATGAAAGTGGTAGAGAGGGTCCAACATAGGTTTGGCAGGATGAGGAGTATGTCTGAGTGATCATTTGTTTCTATACGATATTATCGGTTTTTTGAGGATTTCTCTTAGCAATGGTTGTTGCTGTACTAAATGCCACTTGCTCATAAGGATTTTTTGTAAGGTTTGGAGATTTGGAACTGTTGGATAGTATTGTCGGTCAGCGCAGGAAAGGGCTTGAACTTTATTACAAAGGATATATTTCTATTATCAAAATACGATGGAACTACAATTGATAGGATTTTCCCACGATAAGAAAAGCGTAAATGCAGTCTTGTGGAAAGACAAGGAGTATGATTACGTCTCAAGCGCGTGAAATAAACAACAATAAGGAGCTCACCATTCTTCGCTTACGAAATGTAAGCCGAAAAGGAATGTTGAACAATCGTGTACGGTGTGGGAACAGGCCCTCTAATCAGTATTATTTATAAATGAATTCATTATAATAATAATAATAATAATAATAATAATAATAATAATATTAATAACAACAACAAACTTTATTTAGCGCCATTTCCATGTAGCCCAATGGCGCTTTACAATCAAAAAAGAAATAGAAAAGTCAATTTAACCTACTTATGATGAACATATATATAAATAAATGGTATCCAGTCGTTTCGTACCCAGACGATTCGTACCCAGGCTTAGACGTTTCGTACGTACTTTCGATTAGTTCGTGCCCAACTCTCTGGTCGATTCGTACACAAAATGTTTAAAACAAACATATAAATTTATTTCATTTATCCTAGTAATCGCTAAAAAGCTAATTTCTAATCACAAAAACATTAAAAAGTTATCTTTTAGTTAATACTCTTGAAAAATCGGGAACTAGTTGACCCATCCTAATATATTGCCTACTACCACGCAGCGCCTACGACTAAACGTACTTATTCTACATAGGAAGTAGAACGTGTGGGAACAGGCCCTCTAACCAGCATTATTTATAACTGAAATAATAATAATAACACTAATAATAATAATAATAATAATGACAATAATAATAATTGCAAAATTTATGTAGCGCCATTTCCATTTAGCCCAATGGCGCTTTACAATAAGTAAAGAAATAGAAAACCAAATCTAACCTGCTTATGATGAATAAGTATGTGAATACATGATTTAAGAATATCTCATGAAGCACTATTAAAAACATATGAACCTCTTGCGAGGGCCATATCTAATGCTCACAAAAATAAAATAGCATAAAATAATGCACAAAAAATGGTCTATTCAGGAAAACTCGCTAGGCACTAGGGTGGATAATTTCTAATTTTAAATATAGCGATTATCTATACCTTTTAGCAAGTTAAAGTGGGGGCATATAAATCTCCAACGAAACAGAGTTACGTTTCAATGATGCGAGAGGTCTGAGAACTAATTTTACCTACTGGCTTAGCCTCTTGATTGAAATTTACATTAACGTGTCGGGTTGAACAGCTGTTTTGAGGTAATAAGGTTAGCATCGTAGCAATCGTAATGTAGGCAGAATATTTTTGTTAAGTCTCTTGGATTTTTACGAAAGAATAGTTGAAGCTCTTAACTCGGAGAATGGGCTATTTTTGGTGGAAAAATCAGCATCTTTCCAAAGTGCCGGAGGGTTGTTCACGTCTCTGATCTTGGAAATCTTGTACTACGCCGGTTGACTCTTGACTTGGGAAGCATTTTCAAGTAAAGATTTCATGCCGTTGGGGTTTTAGCTGGTGATGGGAAGGGTCGTAATGAAGCGGGGACGGCCTCACGAGGATGAAGACCTCGAAGAAAAAAAGAAGATCGAGTGAGTTCCCTCCAGTTTACAGTGTTTGTGGCCGAAGGCGAAGTCTGGGGAACATACGGACACTTGGTGAGCCAAACGAGGCGAGTCATCTTATATTTGATAGATCTTAAATTTAATCGTACAAACATTCTAATTCTTATGATAAAGCACAGGAGCTTATGTGTTGTTTCAAACTGCCCCCTCCTACGTGGTACGACTCATGTGCATTTGACTGTCGTTCGTGCCAAGGGAGTAAGGAATTAAAAAAACCTTACCCTCCTAGGATGGTTAATTTATAGTGGAGGTGTCAAGTGTTTCTATAGGGAGTACAAGTGTCTTATTTTTAAGGTCAAGGAGTTGAATGGTATTGAGTTCGCTTTTGTGAAAGAATAAAACATTCTTAAAGATGAGCAAGGAACATGTTGCCATGATCTTAATAGTTATCACTGGCTTTACAGAAGTTTAAAGACGACATTTAATAGCGGTGATACAAGTAGATTTGCTCTCACACTGCAGCGATGCACTCTGTATGAGAGTCATCTGCATTGCTATGAAAGATGACCATTTTGATGTAAGGCCATACACTGTACCTTCTTTTTTCGTCACCAATTAAACAAGTTTTAAAGTTTTTTAAAATAGTCAAATCAATTGCTTCTTAATGAGTAGAAAGAAATATATGTTCCCTGATCTTGCCTTCTACAAAACAAATAGGTCCACACTGCTTTCGTGTGTCTTGGACAATAATAATAATAATGATAATGATAATTAACATTTCTAGAGCACCAAAATTATAAAAATATTCTAAAGCACCTTACAAAATATTCTATAGAAATATTAAAAGAATTAAACGATAAAATATGAAAAATATGAAAGATATTAAAATGTTAAAACTATTAAAAATGTTAAAACAACTGAAAAATGTTAAAACAACTGAAAAATGGCTACACTGACTGTTTTGAATTTCAAGTAGCAGTTTGTTCCACAGAGGTGGCCTGGAACGGGCAAAGGCGCAATCAACAAAGGTATTGAAATTAGTTCTTGGGATCTTAAGAAGGCCAGGAACGTAGGTGATGACCAGAAATGGAGTGTGGCTGCAGATATTCTTCTCAGTGAAGATACGATAAGGCGAACGAAATGTGATCAAACTTTGGAATCCTAAATATTAATTGAGCAGCATCGTTAACCACCTTCTGGATACGATCTATCTGGTACTTGGGATGCCAAAGAGAAGAGAGTTACAGTAGTCCAAATGTGAAGTCATAAATGCATCAATAAGAGTCTTTGTGGACTCGGGACTAAGGAATTTCCTAATTTGGCAAATAAGATGAAATTGTGACAAGATGAAACTGCATGGTTACAGTTATTCTGCGCCATAGGTCTGCTTTGAAGGTATGCTGAATGGATGTTGATGGTTGCATCAGCATGCTAAAGTTGACTGGTTTTCAAAGAAGTTGTTTGATAGCCTGTTTAACAATTAGACATTGTGTTCTGAGATTTCTAAGTAATTAAACCTTTTTAGCCATGTGGTCACATGGTTTGAAAAGGGTAAACGAGAATCAAACATGACTGCTCAAGTATGTGCTTCAGATGACATCTTATAGATGAAACTGCCTCTTCTATTGCTGAAACTTTCATTGTCACAGGTAAATCAGCGCTTTGAAGACTGTAGTATAAGAAATTGGCAACAAAGGAAATATAGTTTGTAATAAAGATTACAAACACCTCAAGCTGGAAAGACAAACTTTTGAGTGAATGATCTTTCATGGTCACATCATGCAATATTCCAAAGACAACAAATGCTCTGTGAACATAGAGTCATAGTATCCCTGGATAGCCTACCTCAAATTTTACTTGAATCCATGTCTGGAATTTTTATTTTCAAGATAAATTTACAGCATTTTTCCTCTCTTTCTTCACCCTTTTGGAAGACTTAAACATGCTTTTTTGCCCAGCCTTTCAGCATTTTCTGTTGTGGCCAGAACCTTAGCTACTTAATACCACCTTGAATTTGGCACTTTGATCTTGAAAATTCCGGTGGAATTATTCAATTATTGATTTCAAGGCTGAGGCATGTGTGTCGCTGATGGTGTCTCTGTGATTGGTTAAGGTATACAGCTACTTCCGGTCTGAGGGGGGCAAAAGTGTGGACTTATCTTTGTTGTTGGATTAACTTTGGCAGAATTCTTAGCTGGATAAATTTTTAATAAATTTAGTGGATTTATCAGGCATAAAATATGCACACAATATCACATTGCAGCTAGTAAGCTGAATTACAGAAAATTTAAAGTAATTTTGGAAAAAATTTAACATTATGCATGGTCCTTAAAAACTACTATACATGGTAAAATTTGCATTATAAAATCTATGTTTATTATAGTATCAAGTTTTTGATAATACATTTTTATACATTTTAATACATTTGTATTAGTTTATGTAAAACTGATATTTACTCATTGAAAATCGTTTATGACTAGTTAAAACTAGGAATTGTCTTTTCCATACACAGATGGTATAAAAGAACATTAATTTTGTATCTGTCAATTCTTGTGAGCAGTCTTTGGTAGTTTTCCATGTTCAGTACTTTGGTCAGGGCTTGAGTGGTAGCTTTAACCTTGGCATTTAAAGCAGACACATGAAGGCTCCCCCAAAGGGGAATGTAAAGAATAAAAAGGATCACTAGGCAAAGATATGTATGAACTTGTAAGAGTGGCAGAAGGGATTGCCACTTCAGATGAGTTTATGGTATTAACTAAATGTCTTCATGATCTACCATTTGCTCCTTAATAGCCTCAAGTCTCCAAGTAGGGAGATTGGTTGGGTGCATTAATTTCTCATCTGCATGTTTGGCCTGAATTAGAATTGCTTTACTTGCTGGTTAACTTGAACCTTCTTTGCTTTTGTGTCTTTCCAGTCTTCCAGAGTAACTATGCAGTAGTTAATTTCCTCTCCTAGAAGTCTATTATAAAAGCTAAAAATAAAAGCTAATTAGAAGGGTTATTAGGAAAGTACAGACTAAATTACGAATAAAATTATTTAGAATTACAACATGCTTTAAAATCCACAAGTGTACAAACTAGTGAAAATTGAAATGTTTTAGTGAAAATATGGTGGTCTTTCATGATATCTTGGGCAGCTAACAGTTCCATGATAAAATTGTAACACTGCAGAAACCACAGCACAAGGAATCACTTTCACATCAGGACATTTATGCTTTGGGCACTGAACCCAAACCAGAGAATTGATGCATTCATTTCAGTTCTGTGTAAATTAACATTACGAGGGTGGGGTGCAACAATTCCACAAAAACCTGGGGCAAGCAGTTATCCCTTTATCGGTCAACGTTCTTGTTGCCAGTCAAACCAGGAGTTCTTGACAGGGGGACAAAATCTGTGTTTCTTTGCTGAATCTCCAGCTTGGATAGAGTGGTGTAAGATGGCTATCAAGTTCCTTTTCATGGTGTAAACAGCTACATTTATCTCACTATCGGATGGATTTGAGGTTGACAGAAAGTTATGAGTAATGGTTAGACCATGGTATCTCTGAATCTTCTTTACTTTTTTGTCTGAGGTGGCCACGCCTTCCAACTGGCTTTTTCATGTGAAAAACACTTGCCTCGAGGAAATTGTAGGGCATTAAATATACAGAACAAGCAGAAAGCAAAAAAATTATTGATTGAATTACTTAAGTAATTTATAGCAGAGCAGACATTGCCAAACAATAAATCAACAACTATGTACCTACTGTCTTATACACACAGTCAAACAGAAACTGTACAACAAAATTGAAACATTTTTCAAAGAACTGTTCAGAACAATTGAAGTTGACCATATGTTAAATAATAGAGATAGTTGAGGAAAACGGGCTTAGATATACTAGCTTATATCCTTTTCTTTTAAAATCCCTTTCTTCATCTGAGCTTTATGATCAATAGGTTGAATCTAGACTCACCGACTGGTCGATCAATGTCAGATTCAAAGATGACCTTATTGATGTATCAGGTGTTGTATAATCATAGTAATAATTATAATAATAGTAATGATAATTGTTATTTGTACTAATTGACCAAAAGCACTTATCAAAGTTGCTAATGCACATGTAAATTACATTATAAGTTTAATATTTGTTAATTCAGGAACAAATCTGAGGTGTTTGAAAGCTAAAAGGAATGACTAAATGAAAATGTCCTAACTTTACTCTTAAGGAAACTTAAGCATGCTACAGTTCTTATTTGGTCTGGTAAATTGTTCCAGAGTGAGGGAGCAATGACTGAAAAAGTGCAATTTTCATAGGAGTCAAGATTATCCTCAGAGGCCTAACAATTCCTTGTGGTAGGTGTGGTATCGAGAGTATCAGTCTCGAATAGAGCTAAAGTAAAATGAACCACAACGCCCTGCTTGTAGTAAAAACCTTGCTTTTTTTAATAATACTCTCTCTCTCTAGTCACGTGATCCAACATGATTGACGTACGACATTACATCCCTCCCTTTTTTTCGGATGAAAAGAACACAAGGTGACTAACTGTATTTTAAGTGATAAACGTCCTAAAATTCTAAACAAAACAATGTACATCGTTTTGTAATCACAGTTCAATAATCAACATTCAAACTGAATTTAAACTGAGATCTCTTTTCCTTCAAACACTTCATATAATGTCAACGTTCTCAGAGAATCAGAAAAGTTCCTTTTCCAGCCTATTTCTCGTAGACGATTTGTACATAGTCTGAAAACCTGACAGGAGGTTTGATCTGTCGTTTCGATCGTCTCGGCAAGGCGTCAGCTTTCATTTTGGATGGACATTGTGTCTTTTCTTCATCTTTCCTTCCACCATTCTCTTGGCAGGGTGCAAGATGTTTCGGAATAACTTTGAACTGCGATGAATTCCTCGTAACAGTGTGTGAACCATCACTCGCTGTGACCATGGTGCCTTTCTGTTCCTCCACGATGAATGGTTTTGGATTGTATGGAGTGCTGAGCTTGTTTTGTTTGGGTTGTCTAATGAGTACAACTTCTCCTGGCTTAATCTCTCGTTCTTGAGCATGCGCTTTGAGGTCAGCATAGACCTTCATTTTCTGCTTTTGCAGAGCATCTCTCTGGGCGATGCTAGCGGATGGATCTTGAAGTGTATATCGCGGCAGCTTGTGTTGGGTGATTGGTGACTCTGGTAGTGTGGTCTTGAGTTTTCTACTGTTTAAGGCTTCACTTGGAGACACATTGATGGTGGAGTGGGGTGTTGCACGATATTGCCGTAAGAACTTGTACAACTCTTGCTTCCAATTTTTGCCTTCTAGGTGAGCAATTCTGATAGACTTTTGGAGGGTCTGAACCAGTCGTTCTGCTTCTCCATTTGCTCTTGGCCAATACGGGGTTATCCTTCTATGCTTGAATCCTAAGTAGTCAGAAAAGTTCTTAAATTCATGACCATTAAACGGTGGACCATTGTCACTTTTCAGGACATCAGGAATACCTTGTCTTGAGAATATTGCATCTAGTTTAGGGATCACAACTCTTGCTGATGTTGAGGTAAGTATTTCTACTTCCGGAAAACGGCTGAATTCATCTGTTACAACCATGATGTAATCACCAAAGGGGAACGGTCCAGCAAAATCCACTGCGACTTCTCTCCAAGGTCCGCTAGGGAGTGGCGTCATTCGAAGGGGTTCAATCGGTGGTGACTTGGTCGATGCAGCTTGACATGAAAGACAGCTTTTGACCTTCTCTTCTGTTAGGTTGTCGATTCCGGGGAACCACACTTTGTCTCGGATGAGTTGCTTTGTTTTGACAATCCCCTGGTGACCACCATGTGCCAGGTCTACTGCTTTACTTCTGAGAGTAAATGGTATCACAATTCTGTTTCTTCTTAATACTAGTCCATTGAACACTGATAATTCTTCCTTGAGCTTCTTGTATTTCTGTACGTCTGGAACATTCCATTGGCCAGTTTCCACAGCCTTGACGACAGCTTGCATTTCTGCATCAATTCTGGTTTCGTGTTTTATTTCTTCGAGCGTCATTGCTCTTGGTACAGCATTAGAGCATACATAGTTGGCATAATCTTCAGCCAAATTTTGTTCTTCTGGTGCTGTGGGACACGGATGTCGGCTCATGTAATCAGCAGGGTTTTCGGCATCTCTTCCAGGCCGATAGATCAGCTGACAGTCGTAGGGCATGAGTCGAAGTTTCCACCTGTCCATTCTTGGGGAAGTTTGCTTGTGGTTCTTAAAGATGCCTATGAGAGGTTTATGATCAGTAATAACAGAAAACTGGGCACCATAAACATACAGATGAAAATGTTCCACTCCCCATACTACGGCAAGCATCTCTCTCTCTGTTTGGGAGTAGCGACTTTCCACATCACTCAAAGCACGGCTTGCATAACTAAGAATTTTGCCTTCTTGTACTAACAGTCCACCAAGACCAGTTGGACTCGCATCGACAATGATTTCGGTCTTCTTTCTTGGATCAAAGTAGGACATAACTTGATCCCCAGCGAGGGCTTCTTTCAGCTTGTCCAATGCCTTTTGTTCTTCTTGCTCCCATTTCCAAGGGGTGTCCTGTCGGGTCAGCAGGCGCAAAGGGGTCGTGATTGTGGCATAGTCTGGTATGAATCGGGAGACGTACTGTGCCATACCAAGAAAAGACTTCAGTTCACTATGGTTCCGAGGAGATTGTGCCTCGTGGATTGCTTTAACTTTCTTTGGATCAGGTCTAACACCGACAGAGCTGAAAATGTGACCATAGAACTTGATTTCAGTTTTGGAAAACGCACACTTGTCTTTGTTGAGACGGAGGTTATTTTCTTTAAGCCTCTGGAGAACACCACGGAGATTCTTGTTGTGTTCTTCCTGGTCTTTTCCAAATACTATGATGTCATCTGAGATGTTTTTACATCCTGGGAGGCCAGAAAGGAGTTCCCTGATCTTTTCCTGGAAAATTTCGGACGCTGCATTAATTCCAAAAGGCAAACGTTTATATCTTCTTAGGCCAGCATGTGTACTGAAGGTTGTGACATAACGACTTTCAGGTGATAACTCAAGCTGGTGGTATCCTGAGGACAGATCTAATGTACTGAAAAGCGTTGCACCATTCAAATCAGCAACAAGGTCATCAATGGTTGGCAGCTTTTCCCGCTTAATTGCTTGGTTTGCCTCACGCATATCAACACAGATTCGAACTTCTCCGGATTTCTTGGGGACGACAACAATTGGACTGATCCAGGGTGTGGGCCCTTCAACTTTCTCGATGATGTCGAGTTTCTCAAGTCTCTCAAGCTCTTTTTCGACATCGTCTCTAACATGAAATGGAATTCGTCTGTGGGGTTGCTGTCGGGGTGTAACATCGGGGTCAATGTGTAGCTTCACTTGTTTGTTTGGTACTTTCCCTATGCCTCCAAACAGTGATTTGAACTCTTCTTTTAGAGACTCCGGGTCGTCTTTGTTTCTTTCAGTGACGGTGGCAGTATTAATAGAAACCGCAATCAGACCTAGTTTCTTTGCAGTGTGATAGCTGAGAAGATTTCCGTTTTCTCCTTTAACAACAGTCAGCTGAGCGGAGGTGCTCGCGTTACTGGATTTCACGGTTGCAGTGAGGATTCCCAGGGTAGGAAGAGGGACTTTAGATCCATATGAATAAATCTTGGTGTGAACAGGCTGCAGGCTTTCACTGCCGTGACTGTTAATTCTTTGAAAGGTTATTTCATCAAGAAGATTAACAGATGCACCCGAGTCGATCATCATGTTCACGTTTCTTCCATTGATTTGTAGCTGACATATGGGTGGCTTCTTGTTTTCTTGATGGTCGACAGTGTAAACGTACTCATATTCTTCATCAGAGGTTTGACCAGTTTCCACGGAGGCCACGGTACGAGGTTTTGAACGACAAACATGAGCAAAATGGCCAATTTTCCCGCAGGCTTTACAGACTTTTCCTTGCGCAGGACACGGATTTTTGTGAGGTGCGTACCCGCCACATTTGCCACATTTTCTGGGAGAATTGCCTTGCTTGTTTCCAAAACGACGATTGCGTGATTGTGTGTCACGCCGGTATCGTGGGCGGCTTTGCCGATTCTCTTCTTTTCGTTTGATTTTGTTGACGGCTTGGAATTCGCCTCCGGTATCTTCTACGTCTTTCGCTTGTTTTTCACTGAGTTCTAATGCTCTTCCTAGATTCAATAAACCTTCTAACGTTGGGTTTTCACGTAGCGCTCGGCGTCTAAGCGAGCTGGAACTGCACGTCAGAATAATATGTTCTTTAATTTCTTTGTCAACATCGCTGAATTCGCAGGTTTTCGCGAGTTGGCGAAGCCTGGTGTGAAAACTATCAAGCGACTCACCCTCTTTCTGCTTCGTCTGGCGAAAATTATATACTTCATATGTGGTGTTGACTTGTGGGGAGAAATACTCGTTAAGTTTCGCGACCGCCGTGTCATAGTCGCCGTCTTCGCCAGTGTTTGGTAAGGTGTCGAATATTTCGTCTACGTCGGTGCCGGCATAATGCAGCAACAAAGCCCGTTTCCTTTTCGCAGCTGTGATGTTCATTCCGATAAGCATTCGTTCTAAGCGTCCTAGCCATCTTTTCCATCGTGGACCTGCACTGCCATCGGCATGGACGTCGAACGGTGGAAAACTTGGTAGCGAAACCGCCATGAGGTCTCACAGAGTTGAGCGCGTCGCAAACAGCACGTGCTTTCAAGAAAAATTTACACAGCGAACTCCTCAATGAAAACCAGTGTTGATGTGAATATTGACTGTGGGATTCATGAATTTTTAGAATCCTCGTCGCCAGATGTGGTATCGAGAGTATCAGTCTCGAATAGAGCTAAAGTAAAATGAACCACAACGCCCTGCTTGTAGTAAAAACCCTTGCTTTTTTTAATAATACTCTCTCTCTCTAGTCACGTGATCCAACATGATTGACGTACGACATTACAGTAGGGTGGAGTGGAGTGTCCAAGGCATACTGTTAATTAAGGAGTCTGCATCAACAACTTTATTCACAGGGGGTGATTCTCCAGTTTGCCTTTCTTTTCTTTCTATAATGGTTTAGGACTTTTTACTGGTCATCTCAGAGGACAATCAATACCTCTAGAGAAAAGTATCGGCAAGTTAGTTGTCAGGTTGATTGTAGCTTGCTAGAAATATATCTCGTGAACTCCCTTTCAAGACATGTGCCTCACGTAAAACTATACATAGATATACATATAGGAAGTCTGTGATCTGACTTTTCTGTTGTACAGTGCTTGATACGTAGAAGTAAAGCATCAGTACTCATCAGGGGATTTTATTGTGAAGAATATTCAAAACCATCATTTATATAATTTACAAACTTGCATAAAGGCATGGCGGGAAATTTCAATGCTTTGTTCAACTGTTACACAGTAATTGTTTATTTCTGTGGTGGTATGAGGAAACGTGTTCATTACGTTTATTGAGTGATGATAATTCAGGTTGGTGGATGATAAGTAATTTTTCTTTGAGGCAGAAGTTGCATCTTTTGCTTGCGTTGTTGTAGGGTGATCTTGATGAAAGGAAGTGCCATAAAATAAAGTGGTCAATGTTATTTTCTTTAAGGGTCCAGATATGTTTGCTGAGTTTGGTAGAGTTTCTGTGTTTTGTGTGTTGGAATGATGTGGTGTGGTTTCTGTATCTAGTCTTGAAGTCGTTTTCTGTAAGTCTGATGTACGTTTCAGTGGTGCTGTTTTCCTTACGTGTGACAGTGGCTCGGTAGATTAGTGATGACTGGAGGCAGTTTCCGTTAAGTGGGCATGTGTTCTTCTGTTGGCAGCTGCAAGTTTTGGTGTCTTTTGTGTTGGGGTTATTTGCGGTGTCATTGAGGGGTTTGGATGAATTAAAAATGCGTTTGTTGTAGTTGTTGATGGTCTGCTTAGTGTTACTCATGCAGCTGTAGCAGGTTTTGATTGTGTTACTATTAAAGATTCTTTTAAGTTTGCGGCTTTTTCGGAAGTGCTTGTCTTCTATGGCAAGGAATCTGTGTCTGATATTGGTGCTGACATTTTTGCTGAATTGGGGATTGTACCAGAGTATGTTGTTCCGTTGACTGTCTTTTCGTTTGTTAGTTATGGGTGGTTCATAATTTAGAGTGGACTGGTATCTGCATTTGTCGAGTGCTTTTTTATATGGAGCCGCTCCTCCATATGAAAAAGCACTTGATGAATGCTTTTTGATATGGAGGGGCGGCTCCATATCAATAAGCACTCGAAGAATGCAGATACTGGTACACTCTACACTACGAACCACCCACAACTAACAACCAAAAAGCAGACAACGGAACAACATACTCTGGTACAACCCCCCATTCAGCAAAATTGTCAGCACCAATATTGGACACCAATTCTTTGCCCTAGTAGACAAGCATTTCCCGAAAGACCACAAACTTCGAAGAATCTTTAATCGTAACACAATCAAAATCAGTTACAGCTGCATGAATAACACCAAACAGATCATCGACAACCACAACAAATGCATTGTAAATTCATCCAAACACATCAATGACACCATAGATATCACCAACACAAAAGACAGCAAAACTTGCAGCTGCCGACAGAAGATCACATGTCCACTTAACGGAAACTGCCTCCAGTCATCACCAATCTACCAAGCCACTGTCGCACGTGAGGACAACACCACCACTGAGACATACATCAGACTTACAGAAAACGACTTCAAGACTAGATACAGAAAACACACCGCATCGTTCTAACACACAAAACACAGAAACTCTACCGAACTCAGCAAACATATCTGGACCCTTCAAGAAAATAACATTGACCACTTTATTTCATGGCACATCCTTTCATGAAGATCACCCTACAACAGCGCAAGTAAAAGATGCAACCTCTGCTTCAAAGAAAAATTACTTATCTTCCACCAACCTGAATTATCATCACTCAAGAAACGTAATGAAGTTGTCTACTGTGTAACAATTGAACAGAGAATTGAAATTTACCATGACATCTATTTGCAGATTTGAATAATAGGCGTGGATATGCATATTATATATATATATATATTCCTTGTGGTTTACTTTTGCATTTATGCGAATAACAGAAATTCAGGGGATGAAAAGATAGCAAAAAAAGGAGATTATCCACTAACATCTGGGCTTCATAACACATTTTAGAGGTGACCTAAATAGTTGAGGCAAATTAAGTATGCCTCCTTAAAGAAAATTTTTGAATTTGGAAGCAAAATGTTTATTACATGAGGGCTCAAGGCTGTTCATAGCATTACGCAACTGTGTGGCATTGCATACTAGCAGCCGTTTCTTAAAATAGGGGGAACCTTTTCCCTGTAGGGCTGGGGAGATGTGTTGATCTACTTAGTGTTTGTCAGCATGAGAGTGGCAAATTTTTGTGCATGGTGCTACTCATGTATGTCATCCATTTACAATTATATCATTACCCATTCCAAATAAGAAAGTAAAAAATTGATAAAAGCTAAAATTACAGTAGAAAAAATCAAAATATAGTCTGGAATATCTATACAAAGACAAGTCTAACCCCTTGGTATGACTTTATCTTCATTGCAAACATGTAAATATCAAGATATCAAGACCAATAAAAAGAATTCTTTGGTCAAATAAAAAATAGTTCAAAGTATCGATTTAAAATCTATTTACATAGCCCTGACAGTGTTTTTCTCTAGGAATAGGTGTCTAATTTCATTCTATTAAATCTTCAAGGGGCATATGCATTACTGACAATGTATGGCTCACAGCATCTAGTTCTCTTTGCTCACTTTTACAAAGTTTTTTTCACTTGTTTGCTTTGATTTACTGACCTTCATAGATTGCTGTCTAAATTGCATATGAAGCAAATTTTTGTTTGCTTTTTCTGACTGATAGTTGTATTTAAAGTTTGAAATTATTGGTCTCAGTTCCTGGTGACTCAGTGACCATTTTTTTACGCATAAAATGTAATACTTTATATACTGTTGAACATTACAAATTTAAAATACAAAATACCTAGGACACTGAGGAATAGTTCAGATAAAGAGCCAGGAGGCTAAATAGCCGCTAAGTTTGGATTGGGATTTTGTGACCAGGCAATATGTATTGGTCGGCATACGGGGTAAAATGCTCAGTAAAGCAGGCTTTGTTTTTGATTAAAACTTTTCCATTTCTGTTTGGGTGGGCACTGGCACTTCTGGTTTCAGAGTGGGACTTTCAGTGATGACTTCGATGTTGCCTTATAGAGATTCTCTATTGTTTTGTCAAGGTCAGTTTTTATTTTCTTTGCAATTGTTTGTTCTCCAGAGTTATTGCACACTCAAGGCTTACATAAATTTTTTGGCAGCATATCTGGTGTTGTATCCATGAATACTGCTTGCATATTGAAAATGATTTTGGAGTAGATCCACTTAAGCAGGCCTTTCTGCCATAGATGCAAAAACTTTAAAGCATTGTGTTGATACAAATTATTTACTATTAGAATATCTAGAATGTTGAGCAGATGGAGGGTGCTATCTGTTTGTTTATGCAATGTACCAATAACAGTGTGGCAAAACTTCCTCATGTTTGTTCTAAAGTGATCGATCAATAATTGCCAAGAAGATGCACATGTAAAATGCATCTTCTGCTCCTCTTTGTCAACCAGTGTTTAGTTGGCAATGTGGCTGTCACTTGGGATTGAGATTGACAGAGTAACTATTCTCTTGAGGGAAATGGTCAGTGAGTTGGCACAACTCTTGCATCTCCAGCATCTGAACAAGTCATGTAAAATACCATCTTTCTTTTGTTGTATTGTGAACCACTAATTACCTGGAGAGTAACTGAGTTGATAAAGGATTATGTTAAGTGGGAAGACAGTATTGAAAGGAAAAAACGCAGTTTTCAAATCCTAAAAGGTTTCTCTCAAAAACTAACAGAACTACCTATAAAGGTCTTTTATAAGTGAATATAGTAATTGAAATAAAATATTCTGATGGATGTGGTATTTTGGCTGAGTTGACTGAATTTGTGAGGAAGCTGAATCTGTGATTTACCACATTGGTTTACATCTGCAGTAGCATTCTTATCAACCTTCAATAAAATTTCCCCTAAAAGAAGCTTGGAAAATTTGACTTCAGATGATTTGAGGTCATTGAAGCTATGTTTCTATGCATCATGACTGCCTAACTGCTGGAAAAATTACCACCTCCCATTAGGGATATATTCAGTGTCTAAAAAGCATCCTTTGGCACATGTATATTTATTGAATTTTGGACCAAAAACCATAATTGAAATTTGAAGTTTTTCCGATAGGAGCTCGCAAAGAAGTACATATTGCTCACACAAAATGCTTTCAAGTTGGAATCCAATGTTTTATAAACAGTTACAAATGTAAAAACGACGATAAAAATGCCTTTGTTCATTCATTAATCTTCTCTAAGTTTGGACCATAACACGTGATGACAATTCTATCGTTAAATTTTCCCTACATTGTGATTTTGAAGATATCTCTTCCTTGCCCATTTTTTGATGTATGGAGACCATGACTATGCATGAGTTTATTAGTATATTAATAGAATCACCCTCATAAAATTGTGAAGATCCTCATCACTATTAAAAGCTGATGTAATGCTTGCCAATCAAGCGAAATATTTTCAACTATAAGGGATTATTTGAAATGTGCAGTAGTACATCATCATAGAATAATGTACTTTTGTTCTATGCCATTATCCAGTTTTTGTTCGACTGTGTACAGTTTGTTCTGACCAGTTTCCAAAATTGGACTTTTCTTAAGTTTGCTCTTGGCTTTGTAATTGACAGGAGAATCTTGATTAAAGTAATAAAATATACAGCGCATCACAATGCTTGTGTGATCAGACTGTTGTTAGGATACTATGATATTTGCACAATAACCAACAACCAATTCCTCAAGTGTCTGTGAGTGCATGGAAAAACGGGGGCATTGGTCATGGCGGCAGAGGCAAAGTAGGTGTCAAGCTGAAAAATAATTTTCAGTGTAAAAAATCGTTAAAAAAGGCCAAACTTATACACTTTGTTCTCCTAAAGGATTAATCCAGCTAAATACGCCAAAAAAAATTCCTCAAACCAGAGTTTTGTGAAAAGACGAGTGTGGCAATTTGTACCGTATTTGATGATCGGCCCTGTTAACAATAGGCCTTTGAGGCCTGAAGCGATTTTCGCTCAGAAAAGACTTATTTTGAAAAATTTTCAAAAACCAAGGTGGTCTCCATTACTTTGAGACTCAGACAGATTCATAGGCAAAGTTTGAAAGAAGTTGATTGTTCGAACAGTAATGCAACGCACCACTTTTAGAGATACTGCTTCTTTTAAAATTCGTATTAATCATCTATCGCGATCGCCTCGTTAAAACCACTAAGAACAACTAAGTAAGTCGCCATCGCGAGGTACAAACTTCAGGCTAAGTTTCGAGCATTATTTTTCCTGGAGTCTTAATTTAGTTTGGTTGCATTTTAGAGTGGTTTTGAGGAAGAGAGGGGTGTGCGTGTACGGTTGCTATCGTTATGATGTCAGTTAAAAGCATATCTTTTTCTCTTAATTTATTTGTTTTAATAAGTTTCCATGTTCCCCTACGATTGATTTTGCAGTTTTTTTGATCAAACATTGTTGCAGAAGACATCTTTAACTTTCCTGCGTGCAGCCCACGCGTATTGTCTAAAACGTCAGAGCACACTCGCACTTACCATAACTCGCACTCGAGAGTTAATCAAGTCGCGATGGCGACGATATGTCTGTTATGGCCACTACTGTGATTCTCCTGTACAGTTGACACTCAACATGAGCACTGGATTAGTTATTGTTAACTGTGTTACCGGTTGTATATCCTTTAGCGCATGTAGAAAGCAGAGGTTCCAGTGGTAAGGATTTGAAACAGGCCTTAGATTGTTCGTCTGTTATTTAGAGGAGTAACTGAGAGTTGAAATTCTATGGGCTGTGTTTGACCGGATATGCGAGATTCATAGAAGAGTGAACGTTCATTTACACGTTTATGATAAAGGAAAAAAAAGGTAGAAAAAAGGCAACTTTCTACTACTGTCCAATCTCTACAGAAAATGTCTCAGTGTTGCACGAAGATCTGGTGTGTGTAAGGCTCCAAAACATAAAACGGAATCGGAAATATATACCGTTACTAAGTTTCTATTGAAAAGATACGTTGTTTAATTAACAAATAGAGAAGCCTTGACTGTGCTCTGTTCTGTTATAAAGCACGCAGGAAGCGGCTAGAGCACGAAAGAAGTGTAGGGAGAAACACGAGACGTAGTCGAGTGTTTCTTCCCACTTCTTGAGTTGTTCGCAGATTAAGGAATGAGTTCAAAAACGTAGGGAAGGGGGGTTGGAGGATTTAACGGGAGAACACGTGGATTTCTGGGGGAACAGAAGGGATATCGGTGGTCGCTAATAGAGTACAAAGGGGCGACTATTGTTGATTGACTGAAAACGATGGGGGGATCAGTAGAATGCTACAGAGTCGTAGTGGGGGGAGGGGGAGGGGATCAAATAAATTTTATTGTGACGCAATCAAAATCTTCGCTTGCTTTCCACACACAGAAACGAAGTCATTATACCTCTTCTAAATTGACGGTTTAGTTGTGCTCTGGTTGATAATACCTTGTTCTATTTTTAGCATGAAAATATTGACAAACACTACGGCCACTTTACCGTTAACAGAGTTTTAACAGAGTTTTTTGAAAAGACGACCATAGCAGTTTGTGTCATATTTGATGATCGGTACTGTTCAAATTGGGCCTTTGAGGGCTGAGGCGATTTTTGCTCGGAAAAATTTATTTTGAAAAATTTTGAAAAATCAAGGTGGTCGATTGTTCGAACAGCAATGCACCGGACCACTTTTAGAGAGACTGCTTCTTTTATAATTCGTATTCAATCATCTATTGCGATCGCCTCGTTAAAACCACTAAGAACAACTAAGTAAGTCGCCATCGCGAAGTAGTAACTTCAGGGTTAGCTTCGAGCATTATTTTTCCTGGAGTCTTCATTTAGTTTGGTTGTGTTTTAGGGTGGTTTTGAGGAAGAGAGGGGTATGTGCGTAGGGTTGCTATCGTTATGATGTCAGTTAAAAGCAAATCTTTTTCTCTTAATTTATTTGTTTTAATAAGCTTCGATGTTCCCCTTTTACAGCAAATACGATTAATTTTGAAGTTTTTTTAAATAAAAATTGTTGCAGAAGACATCTTTAACTTTCTTGCGTGCGGCCCACGCATATTGTCTCAAACGTCAGAGCACACTTGCACTTACCATAACTCGCGTTCGAGAGTTAATCAGGTCGCGATGGCGATGATATGTCTGTTCTGGCCACTGCCGTGAGTCTCCTAAACAGTTGACACTCAACACGAGCACTGGGTTACTTATTATTGACTGTGGTACCAGTTGTATAACCTTTAGCTCATGTAGAAACAGAGGTCCCAGTGGTAAGGATTTGAGACAGGCTATAGACTGTTCGTCTGTTTTTCAGAGGAGTAACTGAAAGTTGAAATTTTATGGGGTATGTTTGACCGGATATGCGAGATTCATAGAAGGGTGAACGTTGATTTACTCGTTTAAGATAAAGAAAAAAAAGGTAGAAAAGAAAAGGCAACTTTCTACTACTGTCCAATTTCTACAAAAACTGTCTCAGTGTTGCACAAGGATCCTCCAAAAAATAAAACGGAATCGGAAATATATTCTGTTACTAAGTTTCTATTGGAAAGATACATTGTTTACTAACAACTATCATTGACTTTGTGCTCAGATTAAGGAATGAGTACAAGCTTGGTTTCCAGTGTTTGACACCTTGTGACATTAAAACACGAAAGAAATACGATATCATTCACGCAGTGGTTTATAAAATAAGATTAGATTAGATTAATTTCATACATTCTCAAAAACGAAGGGGGAGGGGAGTTGGAGGACTTGGGGGGATCACGTGGATTTCTGGGGGAACAGAGGGGATATCGGTGGTCGCTAACAGAATATAAAGGGGCGACTATCGTTAATTGACTGCAAACGATGGGGGGATCAGTAGAATGCTACAGAGCCGTGAGGGGGGGGGGAGGGAGGGATCAAGTAAATTTTATTGTGACTCAATCAAAGTCTTTGGTTGCCTTCCATAGACAGAAAAGTCGTCATTATACCTCTTCCAAATCGGCGGTTTAGTTGTGCTCTGGTTGATAATACCGTGTTCTATTTTTGCCATGAAAATGTTGGCAAGCGTTACGGCCACTCAGGTAAGCACGTTTTCTGAGAAACAGCGAGGAGTCCCCGTATGATAACAAGAACAACTGCGCGCAAAGCACACTGGTCGAACGTGATCCTTGGACGGCCTACCAAGTAAATGGAGCTTTTCGCATGTATTATGAAAGTTTTCTATACAACTTTTTCCCTGGCTTGGCTTATCATTTATGACGCTTTTTGTTTCAGTTGTTGAACAAAACAAGTATTATTGAGAACAGATCAGCGATGGTTAAATTTCTATAATATCAATCGTAATGGTGTTGATAGGTTTTTATCGTGTTGTCTAACTCATGGAAAAAAGAAATTCAAAACGTACAGCTCTGAGACCGTGGACGCTGTTGAATACGAAGAGGGATAACAGTGTTACTACATTGACGTACAGTCTTTCGTATGCGAGTTAGAACAACGGGTGGTTCTGTGCCAATGCTTCTTCTCGTGGGAACGAGATTTCGGCAAAAAAGACATCTGAGAATTCCCCTGAATTCATAGTTGAATCTTTGGTTTAAACCAAGAAGCAAACAAGGGTTTATGGCACTATTGGCGTGTGCTAGAAAATATAAAACGGAATTCAGGCGTTCAACTTTGAGCAAAGCCTCATAAGTGTTAGTAAAATAGAAAATGAGTAAATGCTGGATGTGAGCTGGCAACCAACACAGCGCAAACGTCACCACCACGATGATGATCATGCGCAATACCTTGCGCCTGGACAGTTCATTTTGATGTCTCTGATGGGCTGTCGGCTCCCCTGGGATCTGGCGTGAACAAACATGTCGACCAATGAGAACATGAACCCATGCGATGAAAACAAGAGGAACCAAATACAGTATCAAGAACATGGTCATGAAATAGGCTCTGGTGATAGAAACCTGGACACTTATGTTAGAGGAAAAGAAATTCCAAACCGTTCTGCACTCCCAATGAAAGCCGTCAGCACTCTTTACAACGTCAAAGACCAAGAGATACAGCAGGAAAAACAGGGAAGACGAGATCCATATCGTAGCGGTGACCAGTTTTGTGTTTCGAATGAAACGCATATCTCGAAGTGGATGAAGAATGGCGAAGTAACGATCCACTGTCATGAAGACAAGTGTTACGATGCTGACAGCGAATGACAAGTTCCCTAGGAGACTAAAAAGCTTGCACGTGACTTTTCCCACCGCCCCTGGGATCCATGCCAGGCCAGTGTAAAGATATTTCACCTACAAAGACAGGGAGGTACTACTCAAGATAGGTTTTTCAATGACGACACGACCTAATAGCGTGGGAAATAAAAAATGCGTTATACTGCTAAGAGTGAGTGAGAGCTTTTCGCATAACGAAACTAAACAATGAATTAACCCATAACAATTGGAAAATTGTCACTCACCTGAAACGGCATAATGAAGAGAGAAACAAGTAGATCTCCAACTGCCATATTTACAATTAAGAAATTGAATTTAGTCCTCATCTGTTTTCGAGAAACCACAATGTAAATGATACAGATGTTACCAAAGAAGCCGAAGACGAAGATAGCCACATATGCTACAGTTATCCATACAGTAGCGCTCACAGGAAAGTAACTGTTGACAACTGATGAATTCAAGTTTGCCACATCTGAGGAGAGAAAGGAGAAATAAATCGTTTTTGATTTGAGATTTCTATTATTTTTCTGACAGATAATGTGGTGAGAAGCTAACTTAACCTAACCAAGCCTAAATAACGACGTTGCTCAATAAAAGAGGAAAGCAAAAATTTTTATAGATTTCTCCCCAGTTTGTCCCCCCCCCCCTTCCTTTTGCCTAATTGTAGGAGAAAACATCTCATTCGATGTTATCGAGTTCCTTGATTCCTTGACAACAGTGCTTGAGGGCAGAGAGGTATTTGTGATTCCTTATGTTACTGCCGTTATGCGTGATGTCACGCACTCATTAGCTAGATCCCGAGAGGCGCTGCGAGTTAAAAAATACATGTGCTCGATCGAAGTGGAGAATCGTTTCAACGCCCGTTTAACGTCATCGTTTATATTATAAGGACACAAACGTAAGTTTTTTTTGGTTTCGTTTCTTGTTTGTCTAGCCTTTTTCCGTATTTATAGTTGTAAATTTCCTTTGTTTCCTTTAGTTTTCGAAACCGTACAACGTTCGTTCAAGATTGTAAAGTCCATTTCATAATTACAAGTACGCGTGTTCAAGTTTGTGTTGTCGTACCGTTTTATGCGTGCACATTTCGTTTCGAAAAGTTTAACCCTCATCGCATACTGGTTTATTGGAACTTATCCTACGTTTATTTGCAATGTTGGGCGAACTGTTCGCCACTCATCGCTAATTTGAAGCGACTACCGAAGGATTAATTAGTGCCTAGTCCACCATGAACGATGAACCTGTCGCTGAGGGCGCTGGGCCTGGGTTTCCTCCGAACGAAAGCTGTCCCGATACTCGTGTAAGGAAATTAACTGAAAAGGGTCAAGAAGAGAAATTAAGGCGACTGAAAAACGATCAAACTGCCAAAACGACTGCTGTGACAAAGCAAAGGAATGCTCTCACAAACTTAATGGAAGATGAGAACAATCTTCATTTAGTGAAATCAGAGGTTATTGTATTGAACACATTATTCAAGGAGTATCAAGAAGCACGTGACCTTTATTATTGCCAGTTGACCTCCGAACAGGATCAAGACAGGGAACTTGATCGCTATGAAAGTAAGGAGAAGTCATTTTTGGAATTTAGGAAACAGGTTATGGAATGGATGAATGTAGCAGAACGTCGCTTAACAGAAGAACTTGATCTGCTCTCAGAAGTAAAATCGGCTTCATCCAAATCGTCCCGTGTTAGCACCCGTTCGAAGAAGTCTTCAGCCAGCTCAACGCCATCTGCACGAGCAAAGGAGAAACTTAAGCTAGCGGAATTACAAGCTGAAAAACAAATGCTAGAACGCAAACAAGCTCTACGAGCAGCAGATGAAGCCTTGAAACTGGAAACTGAAATAGCGAAAGCCCAGGCCAGAGAAAGGGTTTATGCCGATTTGGAAAATGATGGTAACCTAGAAAATAAGGATGGTATTGTTCCCTGTCTCCAGCAAAGTGAACCTAAATTCATGGCTTCAACACCTGCCGCTCATCTCAACCCTGCTGCCCCAGAGTTTCACTCAAACAGTCTAGCCGGCGAGATATCGCCTCCGGCTAACAACGGGACCACTGATATACCACAAGGAATTATCGCTGCAGCTGATGATCCCTATCGATTGGAACCCCATGAAAGGTCTTTCAAAGAAGTGATGGCCATGCAGCGACAGCAAAATGAGCAAATGATTGCAACCCATCGGCAACTGGCTGCAGCAATGACTCTGCCTCAACCTGAAGTGCACAAGTTTAAAGGAGACCCCATCGAATATGGAACCTTTATCATGGCATTCAAGGCAAGGATAGAGTCCAGAACATTCAGGGCGGCAGATTGCTTATACTACCTGGAACAACATCTTGAAAGGGAACCACGAGAACTTATTGGAGGCTGTCTGCATATGGACCCTTCTGAAGGATATAAGGAGGCGAGGAGGTTACTGGAGAAGGAATATGGGGATCCCTTTAAAGTTTCAATGGCCTATGTGAACAAAGCTCTCGGATGGTCCCCAGTTCGGCCAGATGACGCATCAGGACTAAAGCGTTTATCGCTTTTCTTGATTAAGTGTAAAAATGCTATGATGAGCGTGTCTCATATGAATGAGTTAAATCATCCTACGAACCTGCAGACCATTGCAAAAAAGCTTCCCTCGCATCTCCAGTCAAGATGGCGTGATCGTGCTGCGAAATTGAAAGAGAACGGAAGGATAGCGAGCTTTAAGGATCTCGCTGATTTTGTGGTGTCAGCAGCCGAATCAGCGAACGACCCTGTATTTGGCGTGCAGGCTTTAAGTAGTACCCAGGAAAGGCGCAGAGATAACAGTGGGAGAGATGGCAAGAAGAAGCCCTCGTCAGCAACTAAAACAAGCAACAGTTTTGCCACTGGTATCACCATTCCCGGCATAGAGGCTGTAAACCATGCGAACCGAAACAATGCTGGTGGCAAGGAAAAGTTGTGCCCCTTCTGCAGCAAGAACCATGACCTGGATGATTGTGCGGAATTCCTCAAAAGGACCATGGATGAAAGGAAGACATTTCTTTACGAAAGAAAATTATGCTTTGCCTGTTACGAATCTGATCATGTATCCAAAGGTTGTGTAAAGAGACGCACCTGCAAGAAGTGCAAGAAACGGCACCCAACAGCATTGCACATTGATGGTTTCACAATGAATAGAGAGAGCGTCAGTAACAAACCCCAAGCGACGGAAGTTCAATCTATAGCGGTTAGCAATAGGCGCATTGATGTCTCTAAACCTGTACAGGACGCACCAAGTTGCAAGGAGTCCGTAGTGCTACATGCCATACTCCCAGTTAAAGTTAAACAGAAGGGCTGTAACAATTCAGTTGTCACGTACGCGTTTTACGATAATGGTAGTGGCGGCTGTTTTGCAACCGAAAATATCAGGAGACAGTTAGGAATAGACGGTGTCAAGGTTATGCTACAACTCACCACCATGCATGGACAGAGTCAAGTGGAAAGCATCATTCTGGACGATCTTATCGTTACGAGCCTAGATGATGAGAATCCCATTGAGTTGCCTCGCTCATACACAAGAGATGAAATCCCAGCAGAACATCACCAAATTCCCACGCCCAGTCTCATAAATCAGTGGTCACACCTTTCCGAGGTTGCGAAGAAAATCCCTGAGCTTGAGCCTCGCCTGGAGATTGGACTACTCATTGGCAGCAATTGCCCGCCTGCCTTAGAACCATTAGAAGTTGTACCTTGTCGAAGCGATGGCCCATTTGCCCTCCGTCTCCGCCATGGTTGGACAGTCTGTGGACCTCTCCATATCCGAACTGATCATGACAAGGACAAAATAATCGCGAACCGAATTACAGTGAGAGAAGTGGAAACGCCGAAGGAAATCATTGCTCCAACGTCATTGCTCAGAATGTTGCAGATGGACTTCAACGATCACACCGTAAGCAAAGCACCGGACGAGCGTGGGCCTTCTCAAGAAGACAGAAAGTTTTTAACTATGGTTGAAAGGGAGACGAAAGTTGTCGACGGCCACTACCAAGTTCCTCTTCCATTGCGACATAGCGATATTATCATGCCCAATCAAAAGAGCAAACTGGCAGAAGAAAAAGATGTTGAGAGATTCTAAATACCGCTCTGATTACGTTTCCTTCGTAAACGATGTCATCGCCAAAGGGTATGCACAAAGAGTTCCAAATGAGTTGCTGATACCGAACCCAGGCAAGGTGTGGTATCTACCCCATCATGGGGTGTATCACCCGAAAAAACCAGAAAAAATACGCGTCGTATTTGACTGTAGTTCAAAGTTTCAGGGCGTGTCGCTCAATGACTGTCTGATGCAAGGTCCAGATATGACAAACTCCCTAGTAGGCGTGCTAACCAGATTTCGTGAAGACCCCGTAGCCTTCATGGGAGATGTGGAATCCATGTTCCACCAGGTTACAGTTCCTCCTGAACAGTATGATTACCTCCGTTTCTTATGGTGGCCAGATGGCAATCTAGAAGCCGAGCTACAAGAGTATCGGATGGTTGTACATTTATTTGGAGCGGCCTCGTCGCCAAGTGTCGCTAACTTTGCCCTTAAGCGAACCGCAAGGGATAACGAAGATAAGTACGGTACCTTGGTTGCTGACACGCTGCGAAATAACTTTTATGTGGACGATTGTCTACGTTCCGTAAGCTCGGAAGGTAAAGCAGTCGAGCTGATTGAAGGTCTTCGGTAATCCTGTAAGAAAGGTGGATTCCGCCTCACCAAATTCACTTCCAATAGTCGTGCAGTTTTAGAGTCTATACCAGAGGATGAGCGATCGAAAGAAGTCAGATCAATAACTCTTGACTGTGACGACCTCCCTATCGAGCGTGCCTTAGGGATACAGTGGTGCGTACAATTAACAGCAAACCGTTTACAAGACGAGGAGTCATGTCCACCATCTCATCAATCTTTGATCCCCTGGGCTTCATCGCTCCTTTCACACTTCTAGCGAAGAAGCTGTTACAGGATCTCTGCCGCAATGAAGATCTCGACTGGGATGACGACATTCCGGAAGACTGCCGCAGTAAATGGCTAAGATGGTGTGGAGAGCTTCCGTTACTAGAGCAATTTCACATTGATCGGTGTCACAAACCGCCGGGTTTTGGCCCAGTTGTCTCCAGACAGCTCCATCTGTTCTCCGATGCAAGCCAGGTGGGGTATGGATGCGTTGCCTACCTACGTCTAATGGATAACATGGGTCGCATACATTGTTCCTTTTTAATGGGGAAGGCTCGTCTTGCACCTATTAAGGCCGTAACAGTCCCACGCTTAGAATTAACTGCAGCAACCGTATCTGTTCGCGTGGGACAAATGCTGTATGAAGAGCTTGAAGTTAAGCCTGAGTCTATCATCTATCACACCGACTCGACGACGGTTCTCCGCTACATAAGAAACGAGCGGAGGAGGTTTCAGATATTCGTGGCAAATCGTGTGCAATTGATCAGGGACTTCACTAGTCCTATGCAGTGGAAATACGTGGACACCAGTAGCAATCCGGCAGATGATGCCTCAAGAGGACTTTCCGCCGCTGGACTTCTGCAGCAGCAACGCTGGTCAAATGGTCCACACTTCCTAGGGAAATCAGAAAAGGACTGGCCGCAGCAGCCCTTTCCAGTCGGTGAGGTCCCAGATGACGACCCTGAGGTCAGAAAAGTTGCTTCCGCCGGTACCATGGTAATGGAAGCCACGGCTACGTCAGTTAACAAACTAATAGAATACCACTCGAGTTGGTATCGCCTGAGATTGTCGGTGGCCGCATTCCTTAGAATCAAGGCTGTATTGCGAAAACGGAAGGAGATTAGAGGCCAGGGTTCTCTCGAGATAGATTCGGACCATGGTCAGGCAAGGTCGGGCGTGAAGTCACTACAAGCTGAAACGAAGGTAGTGGGTGACTGCTGCGCACCGCTCTCAGTTCAAGAGTTTGAAGAGGCCGAGATGGCCATCCTTCGCTTCGTACAGTTGCAGTCCTTCAGTAGAGAGTTTGACGCTCTCAGACAAGTCAGTGACAAAGGCGGTGGAGACGAACGGGGTCGGGCAAAGCAAAAGAAAATGGTGCTGAAGAAAGCAAGTTCCCTAACTCGGCTGGATCCCTACATTCATGAAGGCCTCCTTCGTGTTGGTGGCCGCCTTAGCCGCGCTGACGATCTTCCAGAAGAAACGAAACACCCCATCATCTTACCTCGCAAGAGTCACGTTACGAACTTGATTATCAAACGCCTACACGAACGCCTAGCACACGCAGGCCGCGGTCACACACTTGCTAAATTGAGGGAGAAGTACTGGGTCACCGGTGCCAATGCTGCTGTTCGTCACCTAATCGCAAATTGTGTTACTTGTCGCCGTAATCGTGCCCCTGTCGCTGAACAGAAAATGGCTGACTTGCCTAAAGACCGAGTGACTCCAGCCCCGCCATTTACGTATACTGGCGTGGATTACTTCGGTCCGTACATGATCAAAGAAGGTCGAAAGGGACTCAAACGGTACGGATGCCTTTTCACATGTTTAGCAAGTAGAGCAGTGCATATTGAGACCGCCAATTCTCTCGAAACAGATTCATTTATCCAGGCTCTGAGGCGATTTATTGCTCGTCGTGGGCCTATCCGAGAGATCCGGAGCGACAACGGAACAAATTTTGTAGGCGCCAAGACAGAGTTACAGCAAGCAGTTTACGAAATGAACAACGAGCAAATCAGAAGCAGGCTGCATCTAGAGGGTACAGATTGGATTTTCAACCCACCGAGTGCCAGCCACATGGGCGGCATTTGGGAGCGGCAGATTCGCACTACCCGCAAAGTACTCACTGTTCTACTCCATGAGCATGGCTCCCGTCTGGATGACGAATCCTTTAGAACTCTACTATGTGAAGTTGAAGCTATCATTAACTCGAGACCGCTAACATTCGCTTCGAGTGATCCCGATGACCTCAACCCACTAAGTCCCAGCAATCTCCTGACGATGAAAACCAGCGTTGTACTTCCCCCAGCAGGAGTTTTTCAACGCGCAGATGTCTATATGAGGCGGCGCTGGCGGAGAGTGCAGTACTTGGCAAACTTATTTTGGACGCGTTGGAAGAGAGAATATCTCCCAACTCTCCAACCTCGTTCGAAGTGGAACAGTCCCAAACGGAATCTAGCTGTCGGAGACGTTGTCCTGTTGAAAGACGACAACTGCCCGAGGAGTGTTTGGCCGATGGGACGAGTCATAAGCGCGGAATCAGACAAGAAGGGGTTGGTACGCACGGTTCATTTGAAGACCCAAACCTCCCAACTACGCAGACCAGTTGACAAGGTTGTCCTCTTGCTAGCTAAGGAAGAACAATCGTGCCTCGATAATGAACAATGAAACAGGAAGCTCGTAAGGGCTGAACCTTCATGGAATATTCATAGTCCCTATTTCTTTAAGCGGATTGTGTGACGGACTAGACCCGTTAGCTTTAGCAAAGGACATGACAAGTTATTTTTCATAATTACTACTTTATTTTGTAGCTAAGAACTTTCCATGTTAAGCATCGCTTAAGGGGTCGGGAATGTTACTGCCGTTATGCGTGATGTCACGCACTCATTAGCTAGATCCCGAGAGGCGCTGCGAGTTAAAAAATACATGTGCTCGATCGAAGTGGAGAATCGTTTCAACGCCCGTTTAACGTCATCGTTTATATTATAAGGACACAAACGTAAGTTTTTTTTTGGTTTCGTTTCTTGTTTGTCTAGCCTTTTTCCGTATTTATAGTTGTAAATTTCCTTTGTTTCCTTTAGTTTTCGAAACCGTACAACGTTCGTTCAAGATTGTAAAGTCCATTTCATAATTACAAGTACGCGTGTTCAAGTTTGTGTTGTCGTACCGTTTTATGCGTGCACACCTTACTTCCTTCGTATAACTCACGCCTGCTTATCTAATTGGCCTACTAATACCACGCGGTTTGTACCAGATGGTGTTGCCCACGTATCGCTAAAATCACCTCACTTATGTTGACTTCGACTCACATAGAGGCAGCCATGATAACACTAAGAATTCTTGTTCATCCAAAACGTACCAAAAACAAATATCTTCAGACTAATAAGACATGAAAACGTACCTGCAATAGAAGAATTATTTACCGCCATCATGCCACTCATTGCCACTTACTGAGTGATAGAAAGTTTCAAGCGTCTTTTTCCTGTGGTTTAAAACCGGAAACAAAGCTGAGAATAATGTTACAAATTAATCCAAAAACATAATTTTAACCACGAATTAACGGTGCAAAGTGAAGCATATTTCTTTAACCTCAAAATCAGTTACGCAGCGATTAAGTGGTTCTCGTTCTTCGCACTCAGCAAAATATTGTGAATTGTTTCCAGCTGTTTTTTGATTCATTGGTGAACACTTTTGGCTTTTACATCTTTTCACAGAACGGTAGAGTAAAGAAAACAATCCTATCTGTTTTAGGAGCCCATCATCATGTATCGCTGGGGGGGGGAGGGGGATGTTGAAGGATTTTGGCTGTGTCACGAGAGAATTTACCTGATCCCCTCTAAGGCTCTCTAATGTTCTTAGCATCCCCCCCCCTAAATTGGTAGTCAATTTTCTATAGCCTCTTCCCCTTTACATCGTGTTGGAAACGACTGATCTATCCTCCTCCTCGAAAGAGGGTCTTAATGCGGGTTAGCTTTGACGCTTGACGAATAATTTGTCTTCCGATTTTGACGGTTGACGATTAAATGTCAGGGCCTTCGACGGTTGACGCTTATGAGTAAACAATGAATAATGAATGTAAGGATAGTATCTTGAGCACTTTTACGATTCTAACCTGTTTCAAGTGTTCATTTTGTAAAACAAAGCGAAATAATAAACGGCGCGATTGTAGCACTTGGGGAAAAAATGAGCGAGGCTTGGGTCGGGTCGGAAAACCTTTAGGCAAATTAAAAAAGTTGCTGCTAGAATAAGAGTTTTTTAATTGTAAACAGCTGCTGCAGTGAGAAAGAGTCTTAATGGATTTTAACAATCAGCCGTTATGGTGCCTAAAATTTAACTGTCAGCCATCAAAAAGGATAGATTTTTACTGTCGACCGTCAAAATGCAAATGAATATCAATATTTAAACGGCACAAAGAAGCTCTCTATTTTAGCCGGACGCTAGCAACAGTTTTAGATGTGGAAGAATCTTTAGAACGGTAATCTAGTCTTCAGATTTTCAAAGGCGCTCAGTTTCACTCTCACCGTCTGATTTTCTCCTTTAAAACCGGCAGTTTGAAAAATTTTAATAAATAAGTTAATAAGTCAATACTTGTCTTTGTAATACTTGTCTTTGTACACTGAACTACGCGCCACTACTGCCGTTCAACAAGAACTGAGATCACGCTCATTTCGGCCGGGAGCCCCTCCCAGGGGGGGTACATGTTCTCTTGATCCCTTAATCTTTTTGGATTTTATCCCTTGTTCCCCATTAATAAAACCCCTTGTTCCCAAAAATGTTTTTAGCTCTTGTTCCCTTGATTCCGAAAATTTTTGCGCTGTTCCCTCGATCCCCAAAAATGTTTATCATTGTTCCCCATATTTGTTTGCTTGTTTTACCCTTCTATTCATAGTAGAAAAAATCGCTTTCGAACCGCCTCTTTCTTCTCCTCATGCTGTACTTCATCGACTGCCGTTTGTGTCATCTCAACTGACTCAGCTGCCTCTGCGACAGCGACGACTTCATTGGTATGGTGAAGCACATCAAGGAGAAGGATAAGATCATCTTCTTCAAGCTCTAAGGTATCTTCACTAGAAGACTTTTGATACTAAATTTGGTGGTAAGGCTTGGATCAAAACGGTCCAGCAGGTCCTTGATGTCACGTAGACACTTCAGGATCTTTCTTCCATCTTCCACGACAATAGAGGAAACAGTTCCTTGAGGGCCTTGTGTCACAGTTGTGGTACCAATAAGGCTCATGACTGCATCAACACGCTTTTTGTCAGAGGAGAAAACAGCTCGTAACAATAGTCATCTCGAAAATGATCTCGCCTGACATAGTTTGATGCTACTCTGGTTTGCAGATTTAATGAATATAACCGAAGAAGTTACAATTCATAGACCCAACGTTTCGACACTCCTGTCTCGTGCCTTCATCAGGGGTGATCTAAACGCTGCAACAAGAGGTCCTTTTATATGATCACTAATTAGCGGCCTTTTTTCTGACGAGGTGTAAATAGGCGTCAGGAAGCAAACCGCCATCGTCACGATTTAAAGGAGCGTGGGCGGAGTTAATATGCCAAGCCTCCAAACAAAAGCGCTGGTGGTAACGCCGATTAGTGGTGATAATTAGAATTGTCCCACCCAATTTTATGGTTAGTTAGGCATGTATGCTCCGATAAAGCTGAATTTTCCTTTTTGCAAAGGAAAACCGCTTTTTGGTGCTCTTTCAACCGTGTACCAAACTGACGTTTGGTCTGTCCGATGTATTCATTGTCACAGTCATTGCAAGGAATAGATTAAGTGGCGTCGGTTCGTTTTTCTTTCGTGACAGGATCCTTAGGTTTGGCGAAAATATGCCCCAAAGTCTGAAAAGGTTTTTGAGAAACTTTAACGTTGTGGCTATTCAAAATTCTCTTGATGGGTTCCATAACACCCTGTATGTAAGGAATAACAGCAAAACCAGTTGCTGGTTCCCTTTCATCAAGAGCGTTACTATTTGTAACTGGTTTTTGGCATGATCTCGCCTGACACCCAAGAACGTAAGAGATTTTATATTTTAGGGGCTCAGAAAGTTAAAAAAATATATATTATTGAAAGTAGATCGGTATTCCCTTCTTCCCAACAATTTACTCAAGAGTTCCCTTGTTCCCTGAAAATAGTTTGAAAATATCCCTGTTACCAAAAATAAATGTTCCAGTTCCCTTGTTCCCTAAAATCCCTTGGAGGGGCTCATTTAGAGTGTCATGAAATGTGTCGATAGATTTTATCGTTAAACTCCTCAATGGGAGTTTTAATGATATTAATGATTCCTTCGAGATCAACGACGTTTTTATCGTTAACCCGTGTCAAAAATGCTAAAAGTAAGGGAAACACTAACTTTCCAGTCGAATGAATGAGAATCCCAAAAGTGTGCGAGATTCTTACGTAACATTTCAATGAAAGGAAATCCTCAAGGTTCGCAAGATGCTAACTTAACATTCAATATAGATTGTTTATTCAGGAAAATATATCTTATAATTGTCAACCATCAAAGGCTCTGAAATTTAACCGTCAACCGTCAGAGGCGTTAAAAATTATCTGTCAACCGTAAAAATTGACTGAAAAAAATTAACCATCAACCGTCAAAGCTATCTCCTATAAAGACCCTCAAAATAAGCGTACTTATCTGAAAAAAATTTACATAACAGTGGGCCACAGGGCACATGTCGCAAACTTAAAAGTTGCCGCTATTTGTTCACAAACAAATGAAATTTGTTGCACCTTGAAACTTGTGGCAGTTTTTTAGGCGCTACAAATTAACGAAAACCTTTTGCAAATTATAAAAGTTGCTGCGAAAATAAAAGTTGTCGCAATTGTAAACATTTGCTGCAGTGATGAAGTTGCTGCGCATAAAAGAAGAAATTGCTTAAAAAAAAATATGATTTAATGCGCATTCATAAAATTTTCTGCGTAATCTGGACCACGATTATGGGGAAGCCATGTTGTTTCCCTTTCGAAGTTAAAGATGTTCCACTCTTCTTGCGAGGAAAACTGCTCGCTTGAGATCAAATGTTATCACAAGTGCAGAAATGGTCTGAAACAAAACGTCACGAAGAGTGCAACTAGTGTTGATAGAGGTTCAGAGAAAGATGAAAATGTGGTAATGCAAGCGCCACTTGTGATGGTAATAGAGCCTCAGGGTTTTTAACCCATGCAGTTTCGCTTGCAAAGAATGGCCTTTAGCGCAACCGAGAATGTAAAAATTCACTCACTGACTTGCTTCTTTCGTAGTTAACTAGATATAACAAAGAAATAGAATTGAAAGCGGTGTATGACATATCCCTGGATTTAAAAACATGTTTCATATGTTCGTGCGACTCTCATGGTATTAATTATCAGAAGCCCGACTAATAAGTTCACGGACTTCTGTTTTATTTCAGACCATCGCGCGCTCACTTTGGGTTTCTCACTTAGTTGACTGAAACAAAACATACAGCGGTGGACAGACTAAGGAATGACACAATCAAGATCTATTTTAAAGAAAAGCCCCTCGTTGTCGTCTATCATATCATGATATGGAGCGAAGTTGCGAGAAGCAACCGAAGTCTCGAAAGTTTGATTTGTCTGTTACAATGCAGTTACAAGAGGAAAGTGAATTCATTATTTTAGCAACGCAAGATATGCCAGCTATTAATAATATTACGTTACCTGGAAAGACGTTTTGGATGAACTGCACAAGTTTTTCAATACTGTTTACTGTCTTCTTTCTTTGTATTGAAAGGAGTTTAACACCATACTACACTGTAAAAGTTTCTTTTTGAAAAACCTTCAGTACACTTGAAGCTGTATCCAGCTTGAATGGTTGACTTTTCATGCTGATAATTGATTGTGAAAAGCAAGCCTGGTTAATGGATTTAATAGTACCGTCGACTAACGTTATTGCGGACACCTTCGGGGGGGTGGGTGGGGGGGGGGGAGATTTAGTGTCTTTGAGCGAGGGTCCGAAATGGCGGGGTACGCGAGAGAAAAATATTGGTTTGTCTCCAAACATATAATAACCCAACATTAAGTTTCTAACGTGGCTTCACAGACCAAATAAAGATCCGGCTGAAAGCAGGAAATTCTCAAGTTCGCACCCAATTGAAAAATGGGTTCTTTATTTTCCTTTATCATGGTGTCGCTTCATATCATGTGAGTCTGGAGTTTGGACGAAGCGAGATTTTCGTAATAGCGGGAGTCCGTAAAGACGGGAGTTATTTCAGCTATTTCTTTGTGCGTTTCGCCGGGGGTCTGGCTTTTGTCCCCTAATGGGGTGGTGTCCGTAATAGCGAGGTGTCTGCAGAGCGAGAGTCGACTGTAGACCAAAGAGTTTGAATAATTTATGTTCCGACATCCTCAATCTATTGATGAACATCTTCTTCGAATTAAATCAACAAGAATAAATGAATAAAAAAAATAAAAAGGAAAAACGCAAGAACATATATGCAAAGGCACCTGTTCGAAAAAGAAATAAATTTTATCTTACTTTTTCCCACGGTATATTATTTATCAATAATACCTTAGCCTTTTCACAATGAAAATTGTGACAGTTAAATTTGAAAGAAAATTGCATAAGGTTTTGAAAGAGAAAGGCAAAGCAATTTCAGTGCAAACCGAGACACATGAGCTTGTGAAATCTGCCTTCAAAAATATACCCATAATGTGGCTGTTTGCTTCTATTTTCCTGACTACAAATATCAATAATTTTGGACTGTGCCGGTTGTCGGTTAGTATTTACTTGTCGCCAATCGGTAATTTTTTTCAGCATTTTGTTGGTAGTCAGCTATATTTTTCGCCTTTGTCGCAAGTCGATTAACCTCATTCAGACATTCCTCACGCCTAGGCTAGAATGCTCTTCTCTCTGAAAAAAAAAAAGTGATATTGTTTAGACTATGTCGATTGTCGGTAATTTACTTGTCGGCATTTGGTTATTGTTTTTTCGTTTTGTTGGTCGTCAAATCTATTTCTCGCCCCCTGTCGCTAGTCGGTTAACCTCATTCAGACCCTCTAATAGCTTAAACGTTCAACTCCGTACTAAGGCAGTTTCAAAATGGCGTCGGCCGCGTCACCACACCCTTTTACGAAATTGCAGGATGCAAAAAACAAATCACAAAAGGAAAGCATCGGAAATTAAAATTAGGAGATGGACAATGTAATTTGGCTCCTTCAAATGAGAAAGATTGGAAAGAGATCTACTTCTTCCCAAGGGTAAGTTAGAAATATATGTGCTTCGTTATTAATACAAATGTTATTATACAAATTTGACAAAGTGCTTTATAAAATAATTCAAATGGTACGCGCGATCTGATTGGCCATAAAACCATTTTACATGAGCGTATGTAAACACGGTTTTCGTTCCTCTCTCATTAGTTATTTTATAAAAGAAATGTAAAATGGTTTCCGTGTTTACATAGCCTGATGTAAACACTTGGGAGGTTGGGAGAACACTCGATAAGCTGCTACGCTTATCTCGTAAAGTTCTCGTAAAATCCTCATCACAAAGCTGTGCGATACGGGTTTGAGCAAATTGAAGTCATCGCAATCCCTTACTCGCACGACTAGCTCAGCAATCCAAGGAACTCCCAGAAGAATTCAAGAATTTGTTGGAGAAGGCCTTAGAGCCTCTACGCAAATCGATTGATGAAGTAGAAATTGCGTTTTTCCTCTTCTCCCTTGAATTTTGCTTCAGTTTTCTTGCTAACCTGTAATTTGATTTTATTTAATGCTAATGTCAACCGGCCGCCTGGCTCCGCTGGCACCCATGGTTATTCCAAGTAGCCAGTACTCTAATTTTTACTTTTAATATTTTCGTTGTTGTAATTTATTTTTGAGCGAGAGTGAGTACAATAAAGATTGATTGACAAGTTAACAGCCAAAACTTTATATTTTATTTTTCAAGTGTTGCATGAAACTCAGTAGAAATTTTTTGTGCTCTTCAGAATTGAGTAGGAACGGTGTTGATATTGCTTGAGACGGAAATCTCTCTGCCAAAATAAAGATGATCACGGCGGAACTGAACGTTGGTTCACAAAAAACGATAAAAAAAGAAGACACAACTGAGGAAATTTTCGGTTACTTCGGTATAAATATTCTCGATAAACATTTTCCACTATACGGCTACGCTTCTGACGAAACATGCAGATGCATTGCCAAAAGTTCATTTCTGACACGGAGAAGCTGACGCAATTGGCTGTTACAAAGACCCGAAAATGGGAATAGAAAGGTATGTCATGGTGGATTGGAAGGTTCTCGACATCTTGAACTCCTGGGAGAAGAACAAAAACGCTTTTGGAAAATACCATCATCTGTGTTTAATCTACGCAAGACTTCTTCAGCTTCATATGGATCTTGACTACCTGCCACACATTCTGATCGTACCCATCAGTTCAATAACTGGAAAAGACGTCTACCTTGCGTTGTTCTGGGATTACCCTGAGGAGTGTAAACAAGCGATTGAAAGTTTCAAGTGGTCTCTCACACTGCCTAAGCCTACAATGAAAGTACGTGGAAGAAGGCCATTTCTGACAGAAGGACGCGTTGACAGAAGCTTGCCCATGAGATGTTTTCTTGACATGGATGCGAGTGCAGGAGAGTTGCTGGGTGCATTTGGGATTAGCTTCACTCGAACTCGAAATCATCTTTGGACTCAGAAAATACAATTACGGAACAATACCTTAAAGCTGACACTTAAAGAAGCAATAACCGTCGCAAAATAAATAACGTATACTTTTAAGTTACCATTGCTTTTTAGACGAACTTGAGAGTAACTCGTGTAGACTGGCTTTAACACAAATATAGGTTTCTACCTTTGTAAAAAATTAAATCAATAACACTACTTTAGTTTTCCCGTCAATAATAGTTGAGCATCTAGTTTTTTTAGTGCTCCTTCTAATAAAGTTACATTATATAACCTGCTTCGATGAATCCTTTCTAGTAGCTCGTAATAATCATTTTAGTCGAGCACTATAGGTTACTAATTCCCACGAATGGAACTCAATTAGATTCACACCAGAATGACTTGCCACTGATTCGGAGGGCCACAGGTTTGTCAGCTTTTCAGCTGTTACGTGTCCCCCTCTATAAATAAAGTCCTTCTTCTTCTTCTTCTTCCTGGCAGTAGTCTTAGTGAATAGTAGGTTAGTGAGAGAGACAGTGAAATGCTATTTCTGACAAATGAGCTCGTGAAGAAGGCCGTAATCAATATTTTGTTGGCTCGGGACGCATCAGAGCTTGGGAATCAGGCCATGGGCGTCAAAGGTAGCAATATTGGGGTCATGAGCCCCTTATTCCAAGTGGAGGTCACCCTGGCCTCAGAACAGACCGCGTTTCTGGTCCAAATTTAAGTTTGCGAGTCTTATCCTTCCCTTGTTTATTTATTCATTGAATCGTCCATTTCCTATTTAGTTCCTGTAAGAAGGAGTTTCTTTAGTTACAAGCTAGATTTCCTGCTCAAATTTTTCCTTTGGGTCACTTTTTAAAGAAATTTTTTTTCTACCCTCCGTATAACAGTCTTTGCTTGTTGTAAGCGGTAGCTCAGCAGGGTTAGTCGTTAATATCCATGTGGTTGTATTATTTACGTAATTTATTGCAGCTTATGTAGTTATAATCCAATGATATATGGCATTAACGTTTTGTATTATCAATATTCAATGGTTTCTTGTAATAATTACTTACGTCGTTCGGATTGTCAGATTTGTAGATCCTCAGCTGGGGATAAATCCCTAAGATATTAGTAATTCCCCAGCCTAACTTTTAGCGTAACTGGCAACGAAATTAGTGATGTTGACCTTGAGATGTCACAGCTTGTTATATGAAAGAGATTGTCGTCAAGAGTGATCTACTATGGTATCGGCAGCCTTGTAATTCCTGTGTGCTTATTTGAGGGTTCACTCTAAAAAGTGCTCTGTAATGTTATCACCAGCCTGACTGGCTCGGAGTTTATATGCAAATACCTGAGAATGCAGGTCTGGGCTGTCTAGTGAAAGAAAACTGAAACTTAATTACAATAATTGTAGATTATCGAAAGCGAAGGAATTCTGTACGGTATTGGTATGGAGCATATTATTGCTGATGCAAATTTAGTGTAAGAGAACAATTGTTGTTAGATTGCAGCATATTTCGCCAAGGTGGTTTCCGAACATTAAAGAACTTGTTTACTTTAAGGCGGCGTGTGATGGTTGTTGCGTGATAGAGAAAAGTATCCATCGCACTCGCCTCGTAATAACTTAAATCACAATCTAATAAATCGTATTGACTTTGTTTCGTTGTGTGTGCGAGTGACTCTGAGTTTCGACGAAAACTGTCGGTGTCTTTTTGCGCAAGGATTTGGTGTACAAGGCTCCGAAAAGTAAAACGAAATTGAGAGTATATCGACAAAATTTACTTTACCGAAAGAAACACGTTTGACATGATAAAAGCCTTTTAGTGAGTTACTTTCAAATAGATTAATTATTAATGAATGATAAAAGAGCGACTATCATTGACTCTGTGCGCAGATTAAGGAATGAGTGCATGCTTGGTTTCTGGTGTTTGACACCGTGAAACATTAAAACACGAAAGAACAACGAACGACATTATTAACGCCATGGTTTGTAAAAGAGTTTAGATTAGATTTATTTCATACACCAAAGAATCAATCGTTATTTATATCACAATTCGTCATTATCTGATAGATTTGTACGTATGAAGGCACAGCCAACGAAAAGAGAAGCGAAGAGTCAGCTTTCGTCGGCTGCATTTTCTAGATAAGGATGAAGAATTTTCCTCTTCTGAACGACGTTTTTTATCATAAAAAAGCTTTACAGTGCTCAATTCGGGCGTCAGCTATGGGTTGGCGATGGAAATTTCGTATAATTTAGTCCGCTTTTTGTGCAAATTAATTGTTTGGTGAAATGTTCGAAAATGTGCTTAATATGTTGGCTGGCCGAGCCAGGAGTTCGCCGAAAACTTCCGACGTCATATTTTTACAATTCCATACTCCTCTACCTTATGTCAGTTAGTCTGAATGAAAATATCATGGGAAAGAAGTTGGATATTTGTGCTGAGCCGAGATTAAAAGTTGCTTATTTACATAAAATTTGGTCCTAGCGGCAGAGGCAAAGCAGGTGTCAAACTGAAAAATAATTTTGAATGTAAAATGTCGTTAAAAAAGGCCAAACTCATGTACTTTGTTCTCCTAAAGGATTGATCCAGCTAAATATACGAAGAAAAAAAATTCCTCAAACCAGAGTTTTTTGAAAAGACGACCATAGCAGTTTGTGCCATATTTAATGATCGGCACTGTTCAAATTGGGCCTTTGAGGGCTGAGGCGATTTTCCATCGGAAAAAATTTATTTTGAAAAATTTTGAAAAACCAAGGTGGTCGATTGTTCGAACAGCAATGCACCGGACCACTTTTAGAGAGACTGCTCCTTTTAAAATTCGTATTCAATCATCTATCGCGATCGCCTCGTTAAAACCACTTAGAACAACTAAGTAAGTCGCCATCGCGAAGTACAAACTCCAGGGTTAGCTTAGAGCATTATTTATCCTGGAGTCTTGATTTAGTTTGGTTGTGTTTTAGGGTGGTTTTGAGGAAGAGAGTGGTATGTACGTAGGGTTGCTATCGTTATTATGTCAGTTAAAAGCAAATCATTTTCGCTTAATTGATTTGTTTTAATGAGCTTCGATGTTCCCCTTTTACGGCAAATACGATTAATTTTGCAGTTTTTTTAAATAAAAAATTGTTGTGGACGAAATCTTTAACTATCCTGCGTGCAGCCCACGCATATTGTTTCAAACGTCAGAGCACACTCGCACTTACCATAACTCGCGTTCGAGAGTTAATCAGGTCGCGATGGCGATGATATGTCTGTTATGGCCACTGCAGTGATTCTCCTATACAGTTGACACCCAACATGAGCACTGGGTTTGTTACTATTAACTGTGGTACCAGTTGTATAACCTTTAGCTCATGTAGAAACAGAGGTCCCAGTGGTAAGGATTTGAGACAGGCTATAGAATGTTCGTCTGTTTTTCAGAGGAGTAACTGAAAGTTGAAATTTTATGGGGTATGCTTGACCGGATATGCAAGATTCATAGAAGGGTGAACGTTGATTTACTCGTTTAAGATAAAGAAAAAAAAGGTAGAATAGAAAAGGCAACTTTCTACTACTGTTCAATTTCTACAAAAACTGTCTCAGTGTTGCACAAGGATCCTCCAAAACATAAAACGGAATCGGAAATATATTCCGTTACTAAGTTTCTATTGGAAAGATACATTGTTTATTAACAACTATCATCGACTTTGTTCGCAGATTAAGGAATGAGTACAAGCTTGGTTTCCAGTGTTTGACACCTTGTAACATTAAAACACGAAAGAACTACGACATCATTCACGCAGTGGTTTATAAAATAAGATTAGATTAGATTCATTTCATACATTCTCACAAACGAAGGGGGAGGGGAGTTAGAGGACTTGGGGGGATCACGTGGATTTCTGGGGGAACAGAGGGGATATCGGTGGTCGCTAACAGAATATAAAGGGGCGACTATCGTTAATTGACTGCAAACGATGGGAGGATCAGTAGAATGCTACAGAGCCGTGAGGGGGGGGGGGGGGAAGGGAGGGATCAAGTAAATTTTATTGTGACTCAATCAAAGTCTTTGGTTGCCTTCCATAGACAGAAAATTCGTCATTATACCTCTTCCAAATCGGCGGTTTAGTTGTGCTCTGGTTGATAATACCGTGTTCTATTTTTGCCATGAAAATGTTGGCAAGCGCTACGGCCACTCAGGTAAGCACGGTTTTTAAGGAACAGCGAGGAGTCCCCGTATGATAACAAGAACAACAGTGCACAAAGTACACTGGTCGAACCTCATCTTTTGACGTCCTACCAAGTAAATGAAGCTTTTCGCATATATTTTGAAAATTTTCTATGCAACTTTTCCCCTGGATTGGCTTATCATTTATGACGCTTTTTGCTTCCGTTGTTGAACAAAACAAGTACTACTGAGAACAGATCAGCGATGGTTAAATTTCTATAATATCAATCGTAATGGTGTTGATAGGTTTTCATTGTGTTGTCTAACTCGTGGAAAAAAGAAATTCAAAACGTACAGCTCTGAGACCGTGGACGCTGTTGAATACGAAGAGGGATAACAGTGTTACTACTTTGACGTACAGTCTTTCGTATGTGAGTCAGAACAACGGGTGGTTCTGTGCCAATGCTTCTTCTCGTGGGAACGGGATTTCGGCAAAAAAGACATCTGAGAATTCCCCTGAATCCATGGTTGAATCCTTGGTTTAAACCAAGAAGCAAACAAGGGTTTATGGCACTATTGGCGTGTGCTAGAAAATATAAAACGGAATTCAGGCGTTCAACTTTGAGCAAAGCCTTATAAGTGTTAGTAAAATAGAAAATGAGTAAATGCTGGATGTGAGCTGGCAACCAACACAGCGCAAACGTCACCACCACGATGATGATCATGCGCAATACCTTGCGCCTGGACAGTTCATTTTGATGTCTCTGATGGGCTGTCGGCTCCCCTGGGATCTGGCGTGAACAAACATGTCGACCAATAAGAATATGAACCCATGCTATGACAACAAGAGGAACCAAATACAGTATCAAGAACATGGTCATGAAATAGGCTCTGGCGATAGAAACCTGGACACTTCTGTCTGAGGAAAAGAAATTCCAAACCATTGTGCATTCCCAATGAAAGCCATCAGCACTCTTTACAACGTCATAAAGCAAGAGATACAGCAAGAAAAACAGGGAAGACGAGATCCATATCACAGCAGTGACCAGTTTTGTGTTTCGAATGAAACGTATATCTCGAAGTGGATGAAGAATGGCGAAGTAACGATCCACTGTCATGAAGACAAGTGTTATGATGCTGACAGCGACTGACAAGATCCCCAGGAACCCAACAAGCTTGCACGTGACTTTTCCCATTGCCCCTGGAATCCATGCCAGGCTAATGTAAAGATATTTCACCTACAAAGACAGGGAGGTACTAAAGATAGGTATTCCATTGATAACACGACCTAATAGCGTGGGAAATAAAAAATGTGTTATACTACTGGGAGTGAGTGAGAACGTTTTGCATAACGAAACTAAACAATGAATTAACACTTAACAATTGAAAAATTGTTACTCACCTCGAACGGCATAACGAAGAGAGAAACAAGTAGATCTCCAACTGCCATATTTACAACTAAGAAATTGAATTTAGTCCTCATCTGTTTACGAGAAACCACAATGTAAATGATACAGATGTTACCAAAGAAGCCGAAGACGAAGATAACCACATATGCTACAGTTATCCATACAGTAGCGCTCACAGGAAAGTAACTGTTGACAACTGATGAATTCAAGTTTGCCACACCTGAGGAAAGAAAGGAGAAATAAATCGCCTTTGATTTTGAGACTTCTATTATTTTTCTGACAGATAATGTGGTAAGAAGCTGACTTAACCTAGCCAAGCCTAAATAATGACGCTGCCTAATAAAAGAGGAAAGCAGAAAGGTTTATAGATTTCTTTTCCCCAGTTTGCCCCCCCCCCCTTCCTTTTGCCTAATTTTAGGAGAAAACCTCTCATCCGATGTTATCGAGTTCATTAATAACAGCGCTTGAGGGCAGAGAGACATCTGTGACTCCTTACTTCCTTCGTATAACTCACGCCTGCTTATCTGATTGGCCTACTAATGCCACGCGGTTTGTACCAGATGGCGTTGCCCACGTATCGCTAAAATCACCTCACTTATGTTGACTTCGACTCACACAGAGGCAGCCATGGTAACACTACGAATTCTTGTTCATCCAAAACGTATCAAAAAAATATCTTCAGACCTATAAGACATGAAAACGTACCTGCAATAGAAGAATTATTTACCGCCATCATGCCACTCATTGCCATTCACTGAGTGATCGAAAGTTTTAAGCGTCGTTTTACTGTGGTTTAAACCTGAAACAAAGCTGAGAATAATGTTACAAATTAATCCAAAAACATAATTTTAACCATGAATTAACAGTGCAAAGTAAAGCATATTTCTTTAACCTCAAAATCAGTTATACAAGGTAAGATAAGGTGGTTCTCGTTCTTCACACTCAGCAATTGCAGTGAATTGTTTCCAACTGTTTTTTGATTCATTGATGAACACTTTTGGCCATTACATCTTTTCATAGAACCGTAGAATGAAGAAAATAATCCTATCTATTTTAGGAGCCGATCATTACTTATCGCCGGGGAGGGGGAGGAGGGGGGATGCTGAAGGATTTTGGTTGTGTCACGAGAGGCTTTACGCTGGTTTTGCTACTCGTCGAGTTCGCTACGTTGGAGTTCGCTACTAACATGCTGAATTCGCTGCCTCTGTTAATTCACAGTTTTAATTTCTCTTTTAACCATAAAACCACCAGCAATATCACTAATTTATACTCCCAACTGCGTGATTGCCGTTTTTAGAGGTCAGTTGAACTGATCATGTTAAGTTAATTCTAAGAATGGCTGACAATTGCATCACGTGTGAAAGACCTGTTTCACGCGGCAACAAGGAATTCAATGCTCCGTTTGCTTAAAGTGGAACCACGGGACTTGTATCACTGGTAAGTTACCTTTCATACTTCATTTACATTCAGTTTGTAAAACCCCGTTTGATCTTTGAAGTGATGTCAGGTATTTTGCTGCAAGAAATCGTTCCGTAGCTTACTTTTTTTTTTCATGGGAATTTCTCAACAAGATTATCGAGCAGCTGTACACACAGCTACCGGGATAGATTGGGTTTGCACAGCCTGACAGTTTTTTTGTCCAGTGGCCGAGAGTTACAGAATATCTATGACTAAATGCGTCAGCCGAAATTCTTGAGTCGTCAGAGTCCAACCCTCGTTCGACCCAAAGCGATTCGTTCCAGTCGACGATTTATAATCTCCCTGATAGTAGAAAGTTGCCGTTTTTAAATGTAATACTCATCGGAGCTTGATTTTCACAAAGATAACTGTACTCAGTTTACTGTATAATCCATCGCTAAAACTTACCATGAGCATTCTCAGCCAAAAGATTTATTAGCCTGTGTCTTCTTTAATGGTAAACTTTAATGGTAGATGACTTTTCTGTTTAACACACCTCTAAATAATCTCTTATTTTTGTTTTAAAATTGTGATGTTGCCATTCAAGACGAATCATCCATCACGGAGCCTCCGATGAATTGCCAGAAACCGTAGTTTTTCTATGATATTTTCCTAATAATAAGTGAATTAAGTAAAGAACTTTTATAGCGTGCAAAGATAGCCTAGGTTTCAATGCCTAGTAAAGTAGGATTTAGGATTTATATAATCATTGTAATCAAAGTAAGATTTTATATGATAATCAAAAGTTACGTAATACGCTCTTCAAGTGCTGTATGTTCTCACCTAAATTCGGTACCCCTGGATTCAATTCGTTTACATTAGTCTGAGTAGAAATCTTTTAAGCATGCATATAGACTCTGAAATATATAGTTTAATAATAAAGAAAGTACTGTGAAATTAATAATTTTGGCTCTTCTTTACTGGTTTGTGCTTTCTCTCTCTTGTTAATGCCGCTGTTTCATTGTGAGCGATGCGCGGGCTCGATGATTACCACGATAATATGCTAAAACATGGCGCCCATTTCGGGTTGAATAAGGCAGATTTCTTTAAAAAAAGAAGTTGGATCTAAAATGTCGTGGAAGTAGAATGATAGAATGGTAGGATGAACTAAGCAGCGAATTCGGCATGTTAGTAGCGAACATGTAGCGAACTCGACAAGTAGCGAAACCGGCTGTTACCCAGGAGAGAATTATCCTGATTCCCCCTAAGTCTCCGTTATGTTCTTAACATTCTCCCCTCAATTGGTAGTCAATTTTCTATAGCCCCCCCCCCCCCCGCCGCCTTTATACCGGGTGAGCCACGACTGATCTATCCTCCGTTCTCCTCGAAAGAGGATCTTAATGGGAGATAGCTTTGACGGTTCGCGGATAATTTCTTTTTAGGTTTGACAGTTGACGATTGAATTTCAGGGCCTTTGACGGTTGACATTTATTAGGAAGATATATTTTTATACGTAATCAATAAATAATTAATGTTAGGTTAGTATCTTGTGCACTTTTACGATTCTAACCTGTTCCAAGTCTGGTTCATTTGGTAAAATCATGCGAAGCGAAATAGCAATGAGCGAGGCTTGAGTCGGGTCGGAAAACCTTCCGGCAAATTAAAAAACTTGTTGGAATAAAAGTTGTTTTAATTATAAACAGCTGCTGCTATGAGAGACAGTCTTCATTAATTTTAACCATCAGCCGTTATGGGGCTCAAAATTTACTTGTCAGCCGTCAAAAAGGATGTATTTTTACTGTCAACCATCAAAATGCAAATGAATATCAACATTTAAACGGCCTAGAGAAGCTCTCTATTTTAGCCGGTCGCTACCAACAGTTTTAGATCTGAAAGAATCTTTGGAACGGTAAGCTAGTCTTCAGATTTCCAAAGATGCTCAGTTTCACTCTCACCGTCATTTTCTCCTATAAAATCGTTAGTTTGAAAACATTTTAATAAATAAGTTAGGAAGTCATTACTTGTCTTTGCACACTGAACTACGCACCACTACTGCCGTTTGACAAGAACTGAGAGCACACTTAGATCATGTCTCGAAATTTATCGATAGCTTTTATCGTTAAACTCATTAATGGGAGTTTTCGTCAGCATATTAATGGTTCCTTCTAAAGCAACGACCTTTTTAACCGTGCTAAAAATACTAAAAGTAAGGGAAACAGTAACATTCCAATCGAATGAATGAGAATCCAGAAAGTGTGCGAGATACTTACGTAACATTTCAATGAAAGAGAATCCTAAAGGTGCGTAGGAAACTAACATAACATTCATTATACATTGTTTACTCAGGGAAAGACATCTCATAATTGTCAACCATCAAAGGCTCTGAAATTTAATTTCAATCGTCATAAGGCCTAAAAATAATTTGTCAACCGTCAAAATCGACCGAAAAAATTAACCATCAACCGTCAATGGTTGTGGAGCCTCAGGGTTTTCAACCCATGCGGTTCCGTTTGCAAAGAATGGTCTTTGGCGCAACCGAGAATACAAAAAATCACTCTGGACTGACTTGCTTTTTTTTAGTCAATTAGATATAACAGAATAATAGATTTTAAAGCGGTGTAGGGCATGTCCCTGGGTTAAGAAACATGTTTCAGGCATATATTTGTGCGACTCTCATGGTATGAATTATCAGAAGCTCCACTAATTAGTTCACAGACTTCTGTTTTATTACAGACCATTGCACGCTCACTTTGGGCTTCTCGCTTAGTTGACTGAAACGAAACATACAGCGGTGGACATGGAATGACATAGTCATGATCTATTTCATAGTCATGATCTACTTCAAAGGAAAGTCCCTTGTTGTCGCTTCTCATCATGATATGGAGCGAAGTTTAGAGAAACAACCGAAGTCTCGAAACAGTTATTTTACTCTGTCCGATACAATTCGAGCCCTCTGTTAACTTTCTCTCTCACTTGCCACTTCCCAGCTTTCGCCTCCGCATGCCTCTCAGATTGCTTTTAAAGCCTTAAACTTCACTAACTATGATAATAATTGTTGATTGTTGTTAAGATGTCCTACCCTTTCCACAGTAAAATTGCGCCGGTAAAAAATTTGAATCGAACTATTTCTCCTACATTTCAAGATCATTCAAAGCTGCAGCTTTTGCGCAAAAATTCTACAGGGGCTTAAAGAGGAAAGTGAATTCAGTATTTTAGCAACGCAAGATATGCCAGCTATTAATAATCTTAAGTTACCTGGAAAGATGTTTTGGAAGAACTGCACAAGTTTGTCAATACTCTTTCGTGTGTTCTTTCCTTGTATTTATAGGCGTTGGACACTTCATTTACACTGTAAAAATTGCTTTTTGAAAAACCTGAGTTACACTTGACATTAAAGCTGTATCCAGCTTGAATGGTTGACTTTTCTGTTAATGATTGATTGATTGTAAAAAGCAAGCCTGATTAGTGGATTTAAGTCCGTTATTGCGAACACCCTCGGGGGGAGATCTAGTGTCCATAAGCGAGAGTCCGAAATGGCGGAGTACGCGAGAGAAATATTGGATTGTCTCTAAACATATGAAATAACATGTTACTGAGCCAACATTAAGTTTCTAACGATTCGGAAAAAAGATACGGCCATAAGCAGGAAATTCTCAAGTTCGCACCCAATTGAAAAATCGGTTCTTTGTTTTCCTTCATCGTAATGTCGCTCTGTATTATGTGAGCCAGGATTTGGGACGAGGTGTCCGCTATAGCGAGAGGAAAAAATAAGTAAAACGTTGCGCTTGGGAGCATGAAAGTGTTCACATTTTCGTCATAGCGAGACTCCGTAATGACGGGAGTTTATTTCAGTTATTTCTTTGTGCGTTTCGCAGGGGGGACTGGCTCTTGTCCCCAATGGCGTGGTGTCCGTAATAACGATCGAGTTGTCCGAAGGGCGAGAGTCGACTGTAGACCGAAGAGTTTGAATAATTTATCTTTCGACATCCTCAATCTATTGATGAACATCTGCTTCGAACTGAATTAACTAAACAAGAATAAATTAATAAAAAAAAAAGGAAAACACTAGAACATATATACAAAGGCACCGGTTCGAAATAAATTTTATCTTTCCTTTTCCCACGGTATATTGGCTGCTGTTGGCCGATAAAAGTTTGATAGCCGTGATGTGACATATTTGGTCTTGTAAAATAAGTAAACGGACATGAACATCAGCGACTGATAATCTGAAAGAGATAAACAAATTTTTCTGCAATGAAAATGAAGCGAGAACAGCAGCTAACAGATGTTATCAGTGTTCTGCGGTGTGAAGCGTGTTGTAAGACCGCCTCTCAGCTATTTACTCTTAAGAGTTTCATTGCCAAAGTACTTCAAGCTTTTCGCAAAAATTTGTTGGTTTGTTTTAATCTGAGAGGTTGATTGAAGGTCGATATCTAAAACGAAAGTCGATTTCCTACGTTTATCAACAATATCTTAGCCTTTTCACAATGAAAACTGTGACAGTTTAATTTGAAAGAAAACTGCAGAAGCTTTTGAAAGAGAAAGGAAAAGCAATTTTAGTGCAAACAGAGACATGAACTTTTGAATTTTACCTTCAAAAATATACCCATAATATGGCCGTTTGTTGTAGAATTCTCTTTTTCCTGAATACAAATATCGATAATGTTGGACTATGTCGGTTGTCGGTTAGTATTTACTTGACGCCATTAGGTAATTGGTTTTTTCGTTTTGTTAGTAGTCAGGTCTATTTTTCGCCCATTATCACTAGTCGGTCAACCCCATACAGACACTCCTCTACGTCTAGGCTAGAATACTCTTCTTTCTGAATAAAAATAGTGATAATGTTAGACCATGTCGGTTGTCGGTTGGTATTTACTTGTCGCTATTAGGTAATTGTTTTTTCGTTTTGTTGGTAGTCAGATCTATTTTTCGCCCATTATCACAAGTCAGTTAACCTCATTCAGACCCTCTTATAGCTTATACGTCAACTCCGTACTAAGGTAGTTTCGAAATGGCATCGACCGCGTCACCGCCCTTTGACGAAATTGCAGAATGCAAAATACAAATCACAAATGGAAAGCATCGGAAATGAAAAGTAGGAGATGGACAACGTAATTTGGCTCGGTCACATGAGAAAGACTGGCAAGAGATCCACTTCTTCCCAAGGGTAATTTAGAAACATATGCGCTTCGCTATTCAACTAAATAGGATTCCTTGGTTATTTCGTGACAATACAAATTTGACAAAGTGCTGTTGCAGATGAGATGATGTGTCACAAGAACGGAGTTAGAATTGTGCAACGTTTGTTTTAATATATCCTCACCAATTGATCGTGGCCAATTCTGAAAGTGATATTCGTTCCTCGCGTTGCCGATCAAAATTAATAGATTCGAACCACTTCGATGTTATTCGAGTACTTTTCTCGGCTATGACTCTCTTCAATGATCTCCGGCGTAACAGAACGAACGAACTTTCTTTTAAAACAACCGCTCGACTGAGTGCGACTGTGTTCGGCAATGATCGAACTAAATCAAACATGGAGGTTTTAGTTATTCGGGTACTTTATTAGAATGATCTCCAGTATAACAGTTAGAGAAAAAACTCACTTTCGGTTGATTTTAGACGAATTTCTTTTTAATTGTTACAAGCTAGATTACCTGACTACCTTTTTACCTTTGGGTCACTTTTTAAAAAAATTTTGCTAGCCTCCGTTTGCTTGTTGTAAGCGGTAGCTCAGCTCTGATACTTGTTCATATCCATGCGGTTGTATTATTTACGTAATTAGGTTCTTTGAGGTTTCAAATTGGGTCAGGTTGTGTAGCTGTGAACGTTTTTTTTTCCGTATAGTGTCTAATGATACATTTTGAGTTATCAATATTCAATAGTTTCTTTTAATAATTACTTATCTTGTTTGGAATGTCAGATTTGTTGATCCTTAGCTGGGGATAAATCCTTACTAGCAAATCCCCTGCCCAATTTTTAGCGTAACTGGCACCAATCTTTAGTGATGTCGCTCTTGTGATCTTAAATAAAGAGGATAAGTTTCTAAAGAAACTGGTGCTGCATCGGTGGGAGAGTATAAAAAGGTAATTTGGTATTATCAAGTGGGTTGATAACGTAAATTGGCCACCTTTGAGAGTTTCAAAGCTGACGTTTCGAGCGTTAGCCCTTTGTCAGAGCCCTTCGCTCTAGCGACGAAGCTTGTCGTCAAGAGTGATTTCTAATGATATCAGCAGTCTTGCAATTACTCAGCCTAGGTGGCAGCCTCACTGAGACTAAGCTTGGGTGTTTAAACGGTAAAACGAATGAAGTTACCAGTCTGTAAGGTTAGAGTCCCAGGTCTCCCCGCTGAGTGACACTTTGCCTGTGTGCTCACTTGAGGGTTCACTCTAAAAGTGTTCCGTAATGTTAGCAAAGTTGTAGATCACCAGCCTGAATGGCTCTGAGTTTAAAAGCAAATACCTGACAATGCATGTCTAGGTTGGCTGGTAATAGGAAACTGAAAATTATTTGCAATAATTGCAAATTTGCCAAAGCGAAGGAATTCTGTAAGGTATTTGTACGGAGCATATGTTTACTGATGTGTAGTCAGTAAAGGAGATTGATTGTTGTTAGTTTGCGAGATATTCCGCGATCGAAGGTGGTTCCCAACAGGTCCACCCACAGTAAATTACTTGTTTGCTTTCAGATCGTGTGTTGGTTGTTGTGCCATAGAGGAAATGGAAGAGAGTACCATTCGCAATCGCCACTTAAATAACTTACAACCACAACCTAATATATCGTCATAGCGAAGTAACGACTTCAAGCTTAGTTTCAAAACTTATTTTTACCTGAGTCTTCACTTTGTTTGGTTACGTGTGGGAGTGGTTCTGAGGATGAGAGGGACATACCCGTTGGGTTGCTGACATTGAAAAGTAAGCGCTAATTTTAACGTCTATTGTTTCTCAATCGCAGTAAGGAGAAACTCACTCTTTTCGGTTTTTTCTTTACTATGGATGAAACTAGATAAAATGGAAAATCGTCCAGTTTTCGTTGAAAACCTTTCGTGTAGTGCGCAAGGACTTGGTGTACAAGGCTCCGAAAAGTAAAATGGAATCGGGAGTTTATCACCCAAATTTCACCGAAAAAAACACGTTTAAGATAATAGAGGCCCTTTAGTGACTTACTATCAAATAGCTTCATTGTTAATGTAAGATAAAGGAACATCTACCATCAGCTTGTGCGCTGACTGGGGAAGAGTCAAGCTCGGTTTCTAGTGTTTGACACCTTGAAACATTAAAACACTAAGGGACAACGACATCATTCACGCAGTGGTTTATAAAATAGATTAAATTACATTAATTTCATACAATCGTAAAATCACTCGTTATTTACGTTACATATATTACAATTCGCCTTTTTTCGAAAGATTTGCAGGTAAAAAGGCATGGTCAAAGAAAAGGAAAGCGCTTCTAATAGGTATGGTGTAGACGAAGTAACAACATTGTCATACAATACACTTTGCTTTGTTAGGAAACGAATTCCAGGTCTCTTTTGTTTCACGACGAGTCCCTTCAGCAGTTGCTATGATTCATCTTGGTCACGAACCGATGATACATTAAAAGACGATGAGAACTGGTTTCTGGTATCCAGTTCTTCCTGTAGCACCCGTGTGCGGGACTGTAACACTGAGATCTGCTGTCTAAGAGATTCAATGGTGTCCTCAAGGTCCTGGTAATTTTACAGGCGAAATAGTAAAATTATTAATGAAATACGAACGGTCCTAATGAGGGGCTTGTCCACAACTCACTTGACTCAAAACTGTTAAAAGTCATTAATTATGATCTTATCGGCTTCACAAAATGTAGATTATTTAAAAGCCAATGGAAAAGCTAGAAACAATTTGTCTGTATTCAAGATGCTTTTGGGTAAATCTGATTGATCAAATCCGCGTTGAATTTACTTGGAATTGAAATCCTCTTGAGCGACACTCCTCCCTTAAGAAAAATCAGATTCAGTCGTGGCAGAGCTTCGAAATACATCACCTAACCCTTTAACCCCTTGGGGTGACCAGCATCTAATTTCTCCTTCAGTACAATATCAACAAATCAAGGTTACAAGAAAAAAGGATATGATCACCAACTAAAGAAGTTCTTGATTGTTGACCAATTTCTTCTTTTCAGAACTTTGGGAATGTTGAGGGAACAGTGTGGAGAATATGTATTCTGATGTTAGGTTGTGGAGGGTTAAAAGCCACCTAACAAACAGATATTTCCTGATGAGTTATGTTCGAGTCTCATTAAGAAGTGCACTTATTTACCTCTCGAAGAGAAGCCGGCATAAGACCTTTTATTTTCTCTTCATGCTGCAGACGCAATCTGGACAACTGTGGAATAAAAAGAGAAAAATTGAGTTTTGCTTTTCCATAACTGAGACCCTTCATTAAGGAAGCCAAACTTTATAAAGACGACTGGAAACAAGTTTTACATTTTCGCATCCTCCACCCCACCCCCGCCGCCACTGGGTTCGTCATTCGTGTCCAGTTCTCGTGCATTTATTTTCAGAGGTTAAAGAATCAAAAAGGAAAACAAAAATACATGCTGTAAATTGTAGCTTCGGACAAAACATTTTGCGTCTAGTATTTTATTGTATATACCTAGATAATTAAAACGAAAACGAAAACAAAACAACGCAAGCAAGGCCGAAAGTACACATGCCAATGGAGCAAATACAAACTGCAAATTCAACTTACTTTTTCTTGCGAGTCAAGCTCCACTTGTTGAATTCGTTTCTCTAAATGTCGAACCATTGTTTTTTGTGTTTCTACGTCTTGCTGCAAAGACTGAGATCATATGGAAAAAAGAAGGAATGACTACATTGGCATAAAAACCACGAGTTTGTGTCGGTGTGGAGTTGAAGACTTCAACTTGTATGTACATTACCAAAATATAGACTCAAAGACGCGGATTTTTGGCATTGGACCAATCAGAAAGCAAAGCAAAAAGTGTAACAAGTACCAAGGACGATAAAATGCGCACTGGTTCGTGAGTTTATTCTAATTTACCAGAAGACGGTGTACGAATTTCTCTCATTAACGTACCTTAGCAATTGAAGAATGATGCTTTTTCGCCGACGCTTTCTCTTCTTCGTATTTTGCCGTTGTCTGAGCAAGCTTCTTTTCCAAGTTTGTTCTTGTGCTGTGAACAGGAAACGCAACAAAGTGCAAATAAATGGTGTAACACATAGTTTCAGTTGTTTCACAACCAAAGAATATTAATCTCGTTTTGCCGCGATAACACCGCGTGAACGACGAATTGGAACTGATGACTGGCCTTCCTAAACGAATCTACATATTCTAGGCAAAGTTCCAGAGGACATCATTAATTGCTTGAAGCAGAAGTCAGCAAAACTTACCGGTTGTTCTCTTCTTTTAATTTCTTTATTTCTTCTTCAAGTGTTTCTACAACCTACGATGGACAAACAAAAACACATCTTACTCACGTTTATTCAGCCTTCGTCTCATCATCACTCACATGTTGGGTGCTAGACTAAGCAAACACCTATGACTGGAGATAAGACTTAACATTGACTGCCACCATCTTTGGTAGTAACTCTTTAACTTGCCTACGTGTAGCCGTACCCTCCCCCCCAGGTGAAACGTTTCACGGGGGGGGGGGAGAGTACGGCTACACGTAGGCTACTCTTAACTCGATGGAAATTAGACTTGACCGATCTACGCGGTTTGATGAGTAAGTTTGGTTTGAATACTGCAAGACTTGATACACTAACCTGATGTCCCTTTGAAGATCGTGTTGTATACTCTTCCTCCATTTGTTTTATCCTGTTGTTCGTCTAGAAAAAAAACAAACAAACAATTCTCTCTCTACTTGTCAAAAAACTGTATCAGAATATAGCGGAAAAAAAGAGTTCTGATTGGTTTCTCCAACACTGAGCACGAGAAATAAAACATTGCCTTCACCTGAAATCACATGCATACTACAATTACCAGCGCTGAGTAGAGTTGTGGAACAAGTTCAAACTTTTCAAAATCCTCCAGTACACTTTTTGTATTCTATAACATTAGTGGAGTCGGCGATAGGGGCGTGACATCAGCGATGTCGACCAAAAGTTAGCACTGATACTCCTTTTGGACTCTCCTGGACTAATTTTTCTCTAATAAACTCGAAAAACTGTTACTCACTTTATCTAGAATCTGTTCCATTTCGCTGCTATGTTCGCGCTGTAACTGTAATCTCTGTTGCTCAAGCTGACTCTTGAATTTCATTTGCTGTCAAAATAGAAAGAGCATTTGTTAGCACAATTTGGCCGAAACAAAAATAAAGCTTTTTTCCCTTTGGTTACAGGAGCACCATGAATGCTACAACTCAAATCTATGGTCATTTAGTAAGCGAGGCCCTTCACTTACGCATAAGCGCACAGACTGGGACCCGGCTTGCATTTCTTGACAACTTCCCTTTTAAGTAGAGAAAGATGTTTTTCGTCTTGTCACGAGCGTGGGACAAAGAAAAGAGTCTGATTCCCCAGGAGGAATCGAACCTCAGACCTTCGGATTCGCGCTCCGATGCTCTACCACTGAGCCATAGAGACTCCACGGTGAGCGAAGTCTATTACGAAGTTCATACGAGACACGTCCTGCATACTGCTAGGATCTGCAATGTCGATAGCGTAATGTTTGTAGATAGAAGTAAGAGAGACGGTAAGTTTTGAGCTCCCCTCTCCTTTGAGCTTGAGCTTAGGACAATAAATTCAATTGGAAAAGTCAAGCATTATTGCGGCCAAAAAAATGCTTCCAACAATTGTAAATTTCCTTAGCACAACTAACCGAGTTTTCATCCTGTCTCTTGAACGTTTGTTTCTCCTCTTCTCTCAACAGGCTCAGCTCCATCAACTGAGTTTTATGCGTTGAATTCGCTTGAATGAGCTAACCACAAGACAGATAAAGGTAAACAAATATTTGCCAAGAGAAAAAGATCTACGCAGAGTCACAGAACGACTAAACACAACAATAAATGTGGAAAGTATTTGAGAAAAACGATTGATTCATGATTCTGCATTAAATCCAAACTAATTTCATACTAAAAAATTAAAGCAGACTGTGATTCATTAATAAAGGGGGCAAGTTTCTAAAGAAACTGTGGTGCTACGTCGGTGGGAGACTATAACAGGGTAATTTAGTATCATCAACTTTAGTGTTATCGTCAGAGCGAAAGACGTAGGGCTAACGCTCGAAACGCCTTGGAACTCTTTACGGTGGCCAATTTTCGTTATCAACTCAGTTGATAATACTTAATTACCCTGTTGTGTTCCATCAAACCTATCATACCTCCTCTCGCAATTCTCGTACTTGTTGCTCCAACTCAGCGATAGTCTGGAAAACAAAATATCAGCAACACTGAGCCTTAAAACTTCATGCCGTAACAGATATGTAAAAAATGAAAGATGTTTCTGTGTTACCTTGGCGTCCTTGTTTGCTCTGTTTCTCGTTTGATTTTCATGTTCAAGCATTCTTTGACGAAGTTTCTCCAACTGTATTTCCTAAAAATGAAAACAAAAAGACAAAAGGGACAAATAATCAGGGCTTGTGCGACAATGCGATCTTATAAATGTTTTGCAAGTCGTTAAATATCAGGTATTATTTTCTATTAGGTCAGTAATAACAAAACGCTTCAGGCCAGCATGGAATATCCAGGACCATCACAACCACTGACATAAAACACGACTGCTACAGTTCACTGGTAACTAGTACCAGTAATACCTATTCACGAGAAGCGGCGAGGTAAATATCCAGCAACAGCCACCGACACTGAATTCAATCACTGATTTTAACTCATTTATTCCTGCAACGGTTACAATATTTTCGGGTGCAAATCCCGCACGAGTTGCTTAGAAGTGAATAGCGAAGAATATTCAGAGTTAGAAGAGCCAGTCAGAGCGCGCCTCAACGCAGTCCACTGTCTTAGTATATATACTAATACAGAATAGCAATAAAAATTTTCCGCGCTTTGAAGGAAAGTTGTCGTGCCAAATTCTTGCATCCAAAGCTGTTGTCAATTTGACGAGACAAATTTTACATGATTATGATCTATTCGCGACCTATTCCACATAACCTGCGAATTATAAAATAACTGGGTCATTTAACTAACCTTTTCCTGTTCTTGTTCTTTTAATGATGAGTCCCTTTCTATCTGGTGCGCTCTTAAAGTCTGTGCCTTCTCTTGTTCATGACGAATGTTTATCTCTGCAATCTGGGACAAAACAAAATTTCTTTCACAAGGATGTCGTATAATTTTGGTACACTCGGTCAAATATTGATTGTGCCACAAATACGTAACGGACGGACAAATTTGACTGCACCATGTTTAAATGACAATTTTCGCCCGAAGAATAGTCTACAGATGTTCTATCGCTCCCAGGGTTTCGCGCAGCGCGCTAACATCAATTTTTTTACCACTGATTTTTTTTTTGACTCGCCCTACGGACTTCGCCGAAAAGGAGGTACTGCTCGTAGTCTACCGACGAGACGACAAATTGTGCCCACCGGCAGCCTGCAGACGGAACTAAAAGCAATAACACATAACTGGTGTAAATAAAGTCGTTCTCTACAGATTGATTGAGGAATCTGTCAAATTGCTTTCGTTAATGCTTACTTAGAAAGACGCTTCTCAATCCAATATGGCGGCAAACGATTAATTTCAAAATTTTCGCAATAAGGAAGTGCCTTGTTTCGTGCTTTTTCAATCACAAGGTCGTCATAAGTTATTAGACTTTCTTCAAATGCCACCAAATTCATCATTCCTCTAACGACCGAACACTCCAGGTTACCTCCTTTTCGTGTTTGATTTTAAGATCATCCAGTTGTCGGCTAAACTCCTTCGCCTGCTTTTCACGAAGGTTCTTTGAGCGAGCCAGGTCTTCCTCGACCTTCTCCATCTGTAAGGTTGCAAACAATCAAGCATTTTAATTATCAAGTTTTAGCATAAAACAATGTCATATGTGTGTGGCAAGTAATCCTGAAAGTTGCGTGTCGATAAGCCGTTAGTACTCAAACTTAGCAAGTTCTTTACTCGTTAATTGCACAACTATTGAGGCATCTACCTGGGCTTTCATCTCATCAAACATCCTCCCAGAATTCCTCTCCACTTGACTTTTAAAATCCTCTAGCGCATGCTCAGCGTGTTGAGCTTGTTGTTTCTGAGCCTCTGACAGCTTTTGGATTTGATCTTCGCGTTCTCTGTGCAAAACAATATAAACTGAGGTGTAAAATTACAATTAGGAAACTTAGTAACGAGCCCGAAACAAAACAGCTGAACATTGGCAAAGACGCATTCCAAGGATACAGCACAATAAAGGGGCTTACTTGACAAGATTTTCCAACTTTCTCATCCGCTTCTCCGATTCTGCCTCGCCTTGTTCGAGCTCAGATTGAATACCTCGAATCTAAAGAAAATAACACAGACAGTTAAAGAAAACACATGACTAGATGACAAGACAGGTATCTTTTTATTCAGCTCAACAGAAAGCCTTAATTTTTACCCACCTTTTTCTCGTGTAAATGTTCTAAATTCAATTTCTCCTGTTTGTGGGCAGATTCTAGTTCCTGTTGATGACGAAGGATTAAAATTAAATTGAAGAAATTAACGCTAAACGATTGAGGAACAAAGCAGCAAATCTGCTTAAGCGAAGAAGCGCTAAAACCACTGATCCATAAAATAAAAAACCAGGAACTTAACGTCATCAATGGAAAAAGCAATAAAAACAAACAAAAACACAAAGAGGAAATGTGTGTACATTTCTTACCCTAAGCTGCCTCTGTCGTTGAAACTCTGAATCTTGTAGAGCTTGTTTAAGTTGGTTGACCTGTGTCTCCAATTCTGCTATAGTGTCGGTGGCCTGGGAATCAAAATACCTTAATTTTACCTCAAGGAAAGAAGAGGTTCTACGAGTTAAAACATTTCTTGAAACTATCAAACGAGCTCTGTCATGACAACCCTTATCATTGTCATCCCTAACATACTCTGTCCTAAGTCCTTGTACCGTTTCTCCCCTATTTTTTTAACGGTTTTTCAGGCGAGGCACGCGATAGACGAAAATTCCTCTTCCTCTCGTTTGTCTCGACCGTTGCGCCCTCCTCGTGCTCGACTCGCACTCGACCCCTTGCTTGTCTCCTCTTCTAGCTATGTTTGTTAACAGTATTACGTAGGTTCTGTACCTTAGAAATCGCTGCGGTATGCTGTTGCCTCATGCTCTCCATACTGGAATCTGTCTTCTTGTTCAACTGTTTGACTACCGTCTTATGTTCATTAATTGCTTGCGAATGATCTTTCTCCATTTTGGACAGACTAAAAACAATACACAGGGGTATTACACATGTTTCATTGAACAAGCACGAGGTCAAAATTACACCACAGTGAGCAAGTTCTATTTGCGTTTTAATGGGCACAGGTAAAGTTGATGAACACAAAAAAGAAACATCTCATCCGTTAAATCCAGTCCTCAAGGGCAAGACCCATATTTGTTTTGATGAGGTAGCGGGATTTTATAAAATATTTCACTATAGAACCGCAAGATATATTTGAGGCAACTTTTCGTGATTTTCTTTCTCTTAATTGTTTTAAAAAAGGAAGGCTGTTGTCTTTTGCGACCTCATTGTAAGCTGGCCACAATAATTTTTGTTGTTGTTGCTGAACAAAGAAAGCAATCCTGTAGGGCTTAAGACAGCGTTCACTTCATCTTGTCTTCTTGTCTCTTTAGCGCTACAACTTCAAGCTAACCACACAGCCACAGGAACTTAAACTTGAAACCCACATCGTGTAAGTTCATTTTCAGGGTAAACCAGTACATCGCACTACCATGGATTTACCACGAAAATGTTTTTCATGAAGAGAAAATCTGAGTGACCTTCCCCTAAAACTTCAAGATGAAACAACAACAGCAATAAGAACATTACCTTGATTTTGCCTCCTGTAATTCAGTTGACAAAGATGATGCTTGCTGTTCTAGTTCTTCCTAAAAAGGCAAGTTGAAGCAGAAGAAAAAACTGCTTTAAAAATAACAAGAAATTTCTTTCTTTAGCCACACGACATCATAACGATCGTCAGTGAAGGCAAGTATGATGTTTAAATTGAATTCTGACGGGAAAAGGGGTCCCAAACCGAAGAATCCTAATCAGAAAGATATACCAGCAGGTGTGTATTTTCCTGGAGTGTTATAGCAATAGGCATTCCTTGCTTATAATTATACAGTTGTTTGTAAGGAAAGGCATTATAACCTTACACTTTTGTAATCACCAAAAGGTTGTCAAGTCCACTTTAAAAAAATTCCACTCATTTATCAATCTATTCAAAGGTGAAGGTAAGGTTACGTCTGTACTCGAGACAAGTGGCTCATCCTGGTTTAACCCATGGCATGAAGTGACAAGGTGAATTACCCCCCCCCCCCCCCATGAGATATGAGATGCTAGTCCATCAAAAGGTTACTTACCCCCCTTCACCAAGCATATCTATAGACTTTTTTGACAATTAGTACCCATTTACACTCCTGGGTGGAGAGGGGCACTGTGAAAGAACAGTGTCTTGCCCAAGAACACAACACAGTGGCCTGTCAGGTGCTGAACCTAGACCTACGACCTGCAGGGCCAGGTTGTTAGAAAAGGGTTTAGCATTAATCCAGGATTAAAAGTTAACCTTGACTTTAATTTCCCTTGCAGATGAGTGTGTTTAAGAGCTAGAGTTTTGTTGGGTTTTATCTCAATATGACTTGAAACTAAAAGGATAAAAATAGAAAGAAAAACTTCTCTAAAAAGCTGTTAAACTGTATTAAAAATTTGCACTAACCCTGGGTTACGTTTATTGTGTTTCGAACCCGGCCCTGGAGTCCAGTGCAAGGAGCATTAGGTCATTATGTCAGCTAGGATTTCTTTCAAAAGTAGTTACAAAATAAAAGGAAACTAAAACAATTGTGATATCATTTATACACACCTTGTCCTTGGCAAGTTTTGATCTAGAATTCTGAAGTTCTTCTGATTCCTGGGTAAGTTGTTGTACTCGTGCTTCTAACTCCTGAATGACAAGTCTCTGAGCAGAGGAGAATTACAACCAAACATTGGGAGAATCAGCGCCATGCAATTAGATTATGGGGCAATACAAGTGGAATGGTTTCACAAACAGTTTGCTATACAGGTGTTTGTACTTACAGTAGTACTGTTCTGTTGGTTGTATTCTGTCTCCATTTTTTGCAATCTCTGATTTGTTTCGTCCAGCAATTCTTGAATGTTTTGAGTGTGTTGCTTCTGCATCTCAAACTTCTCTTGCTCAAACTCAGCCACCTTGTCATTCAACTGAAAGGGGTCAAATTTATTTGTGTTTTGAACATCATGCTAAGATGGAATAAATTTGAATGTCTACGTGGAAAACAATCATTAAGGTTGATAATTAAAATATCAGCTTTGAGGTAAGAAGGGTGTTTCAAGGTCTCAGAGAAAAAGGAGGGACAGGGTGAAACAGAACTAGCAAACAAAAAGGAAAGAGTCATCTTATTTTTTTAATTTTTTTTTTTTTTGACACTCCACATATTTCCTTTGCTTGCTTTGCTCACCAATATTTCCATTTGAAATCAGTTATCACTAAAAGGATCAGAGGTGTTGACATCAGTACACTTTTTTTTTTTAATCAACTGATTCTAAATTTCACTAATTTTATTGAATATCACGTAGCACTCACTATGCTAACACTACTTTGGATAGTAACATTAATAACTAACTTGCATTCTGATACCATTCCACCAACTTCAATTATGTCAATTACAACAAATCAATTTCCAGAAAAGTTTGCTAGACAGTACAAAGCGATATAATCACAATTTAACAGTATTATAACAACACTCACTGACCTTTTTCTCAAAGTCATGTTGTGCTGTTTCACCATTCTGCTCTGCAAGGGTCTTTAACTCTGCTAATTGGGCATCTCTTTGTTCCTTTATTGTCTGAGCATCTCTTACAAGCTGGGAGACTGAACACAGAATACCATAATCAGCATCACTGTGTATACACATGTTTGTATCTTTCATATAGTTTATGTACACTAAGACATGTATTAGAGTGAGGTAAAATTATAACAGTGATAATGTAGGGGATTCAATAACTTTTTTCATAAGCAGCTGCTGATGGTGTAATAGGCTGCAGTGCCTGGAAAGGGGCTGTAAGGCAAAACCCAAAAGCCTGAGCCTTCTTACAGGCAAAAAAAAAACAGCAGTAAGAGGTCTTATAGGTGGTGGTAGACTGCCGGTACCTGGCTTTTAACAAAACCCCTGTAATTGTCATTGTTACTCATGTTACATATTAAATTATCTCATACTGTGAGGCCAAATTTCTCAATTGTGTTACAAGACAAAGATGACCCAAACACACAATATAAAAATTCTATGGGCTGGTGAGCATATGGCCAGGTTATAAGCTACACGGTCATGTAAAAATATACCTAATTATACACTTTACTGCTTAAATATTCCAAAAATATTTATATCACACTATTCAAAAGATGTGCATAACATAAAACAATGAAGTTTCATCTGGTTTACCCTTTAAACCCTACAAATGACCAGCATCTAATTTCTCCTCACAATAATACTGGTGAATCATTCATTAATATCAGGAGAATAGAGGAAATGATCACCAACCTAAGAAGCTCTGATTGCTAAGAACAGTTATGAAAATATGGATGTTTAACTTTAAGGGTAATTGTATTATTTTGAGAGCATGTGTTGCTTCCTTCCTCACCTTTCCTTTCCTGTTTCTTGGCAGCTGCTTCCATTTCAGTTATTTTGTTTCTGTAATGTGATTTCACTTCCTCCAACTCCATGTTCTTTCTATCTAGAATCTGAACCATGGCATTTTATAACAAAACCCCACATTAATAAAAATAAACCATAAAATGATACATACAGAGCAACATATGATTTTAAGTTTGGCTGCCACCATCTACTGTCCAGGTGTTCTTTTGAAAGCAATTGGTTTCCACAGACTTTGGTTTTCAAAAATTCCCTGATTTCCCCCTCTAATAGAAGTAAAATTTATCAAAACAAATTTATACAAAGGGTAACATTGCAATGGTCTTTAGCCTCCCTTCAGAGGTGCCCATCCTTTCCAGTGAAATATTCTAAGCAAATTGCAATATTTAATTCAATAGCATTCCTATTATGGCCTTCACATAAGAGACTAAGAAAGTGGAAGAAAAATTTTGTCTTCTTTGTAAAGGAAAAACATTGATGTGATCAAAGTGGTGTTTCAGTTTTTCCTAACTTTGATCAAAATTTCAATTTACCTCCTCAAACTAACTGAAAAAAAATTCCCTGACTTCTCCCTAACCTTGAGGAATTTTCTATTTCCCTAACTATTTTCTGACATGTGAAATCACTAATTTATTTCAGAATACCTTTTGAACTGCAACATCATGTTGTTGCTGAAGTTTAAGTTTATCTTCATGATATTTGGCCTCAACCATCTTTGTTCTTAGCTCAATCTACCAAAAATATATATATATCTTGAGACTGAGTACACTTAATCAGTCTGCAATCTCTTTACAAAATGCCAAATTTAATAATATAAATTGTAATAATTGATCCTCTTCACAGAAATCATGCTTCAGATAAATTTTCCATTTCAATACAAAAGTGATGTGAGAGGAGTTGGTCCAGAAAACTCATGCTACTCTCTCAACCAATCAGATGCAGATCAGATAGGGCAGTTTAGTTGTTTTCAGTTTGAGTTCCCTTTGGTTTTGATGGAATCACTCAGTGATTCAGATTATGTATTAAATACAACTCTTTCTTGGTTGCTGCTGATAATTTGCTGATATATCTGCACAAAAGCTCATACAGTAATTAATAAATTTATTAATTCAAGAGGCAATAAAAGTTACATATGGTGATGGCTCCTTGGAGTGGGGGAAATAAAAACAATAATTACCTCTCTGTCACTGGAACGATTGAAGCTATGGTCTTCTCGCAAAGTTCCATTTAAAGATGATATTCCTTTATAAAAAAGATAGGGAAAAAATTATCATAAGAGACTTTCTTCAGTTTTCAGCGCAGTAAGCAGTGAGCTCTGTAGTACAGCAGACAACAGAACAATCCTTCTAGGTTCATTTCAAGGCTGCAATCATTATTATATTATTTGTGTTCTTGGACTGGATACTCACAGCACATACATCCAATCAAAAAACAGAAACAGGTAGCACTTGATAAATGTCTGTTAAAGAAGGATCACAAAAATGCTTAGGGTAACCTGGGATACATATGAACAACAAGGAGTGGAGAATACCAAGGTCCATAGATGTTTATCTTCTCTGTTAAGTGACTTGTGTAATGAGAATCAAAATAACAAATTTGATTACCACCAATTTTATTCATCATCATGTAATTTGGTTTTAAAGAATTACAGTGCTTGACAGTAAAAAAGTGAAAGAGGAGGGAAAGTTGGTCCTTACACCAAGAGAGGAAATGAACCTACCTTTGGTAAACCCATTGTAGTGATTTGTTTTCGATGGCTACAAAATAAAGAAACAAGAAATATAACAATAATAGTCCACAGTTTTCTTGGACCAGGACAAGAAAAAATGGGAAAAATTAATTTAAAAAATCAGAAATATTGCATCCCTTAGAAAACATGACAAGAAGGCCTCAATGTTATTTCCTTAGAGTGTAAATGTAGAAGGAATTTTGAAGGAAGTGGGTAAGTTTCTAAAGAAATTGTATCGCTGTGTCAATGATAATGTGAATTGGCCACTGTAAAGAGTTTCTAGAGCTAACAATTCAGGCATTAGCCCTTTATCAGAGCAAATAACCATGAGACATGTAGATTTAGAAGTTTTCCTTCATGACAATTCAGGCATTAGCCCCTTATCAGAGCAAATAACCATGAGACATGTAGATTTAGAAGTTTTCCTTCATGACATTCACCAACTGACTGATTTACAAAAGGTTCTCAACATGAGCATACAACTATTCCAAGGGACAATTTCTGCCATTCATTTGTACAGTGATGTAACACAGCTATTTGATCGCAATGGAATGACATCATATCACTTCAAGACTATCATTTATCGTGTAAAAGCTTTAACTGAACATCCACATTATATTTCAGGGGCCAGTTGCTCAAAGGGCAGATAATGGTATAAAATTCAATTGGATAAATTGCTATCCAGTGGATAGGTATAAACAAACAATGTACTGCGCTATCCACTGAAGAGAGATTTATCAGTGGTGACAACTAAAGCAAGGTCTATGTGATAAAACATGTGACTCACTGGTGACGTAGAAGGATACCCTGAGTCGGTGTGCTGATATTCTGATGGACTCTCATAATGCCGACGAGGTGGTGGGGAAATACGACCGCCATATCTTGACTCTAGAATATCATCAGAGCCTGGGTAGCCAGAAGACAGTCTTCCCTTGTAACGTTTTTCCTCAAGTGGTTGATCAAATCCAGGAGCCACTTCATAACCATTTTTCTCCTCTCTGCTAGAAGTGCTGTAAGTTGTGGATCGTGGCCCAGTGACTGGATTTACACCACTAGTAGTTGGCAACTCCCTGAAAGCAAATATTAGGTTTTTGACAATTTTCTCAAATTCTCTTTCCCCCTTATGTTCATATGAGACCATATAAACAAGAAAAAAGTCCCCTATTATTTAAATACATAATATTATGTGAAAAAGTCTTAGCCAACCAAAATCTATTTATTAAAAGGTTCTCAGAGAGAATGTAGGAGTTTTTTAAAGGCAATTTTCTGAGGAAAGTTTACACACCTTCTTGAAGTAGAGGGGATGCTTCCTGAGATATCTGAAAGAGCACTTCCTGAAAAAATTTAAAAATTAATTACTCGTACATGTTAATCATGTGATTTTCAGTTGAGTAAGCAGCTTATCAAGAAAATCAATTTCATTTTATCAATTTTACTTCAGATACCTGATGAACTGGGGATTTCTCTGAGCCAATCTGGTGGTTTATGACCAAATTCCTTTCAAATAAACAAAAGAAAATTGTAGAAATTTGAAGCACATACATGTAAATACATGACACTTTAAAATCAATATACAAAAATCAAAATTGCAAATCTTATGTCTAAATTTTCCCAGAGAAGTTTTAACTACAGACAAATTTTTTTCTCAACAACAATTTTCATTTAAAATACATAGAAACCATATTTTCTCTACTTTTTTGCTTATATTACAATGAAGTTTCTTCAGTTGAGGAAACAAATCTATCTGAAATTGATAAATGCCAATTTTATTTTTCCTTCCACTTCTACTCATTCACAACTTAGGTAAAGAGGATACGGAAACTGAGGAGCCACCTAAACAGAAATTTTTCTATCTGAAGTTTAAATTTAACTGCCACAAATACACCACGTAGACATACAATAATTTTTTTTCCAAAAACTGTTGTATACTTCAGTACAGATTTTATTACACTGAAGTTCAGACAAATAGGTATACCTCTTCAAGTTCTGCACTGGCACTTCTCTTTTGTATAGGTTCATCAAGATAAATGGACTGCAAAAAGGTTCAGATGTTCAAATATCAAGTGGTGAATGATTCGTCCATTACATTCATTGTTTTAACATTTTATACTATTGTTTTAAATTATATATATTTGGAGCTGTCTGATTTACATTTCATGGGCTGAGAAGCACATACTTACATAGTTTACATACCATAGATAGCCTTTCTGATAAAAAAGGTTGTTTGATTTTTAACAAATTTCTGGTGATTGTGAGTCACAGTATAAATATGTGTACACTTATGTACCATGTATGATGGCAAGGTTTTGAGTGGTCCTGCCTCAGGTCGTCTGGTAAATGGTTCCTCTAACAGGTTGCGTTTAACCATATGGAGCAACAACTGAGCATAAAGGTTGCGGTTTTTCCTGTAGGATGATTATCAACACACAAAAGATTTAGTAGGAGAAGTAGTAGGTTACATCGAGTTTGTTTTAGTGTCCACTATTTTCACCAAAAAAAATTATTAGACAAAAAAGTAGGACATAATTTTCACTTTTCTGCATCAAATTTACAACCATGTAATTACAGGAAATGTAAAAATTTTAAAATGTTTCTGAATATGAAGAAATGTAGGAATTTCATTTGTCCTTATTTGTTATACTCTCTACTCGATCCTTTTATTTGCCGTCAACTTACCTTCCACTTGTTCCTGGACCAGGAGGCTCACACAGTTTTTTAATCCATAGTGCAACTCTTTGCCTCTCTGAAAATAGTGAAGTTTTAAGATTTCATGTCAAAAGGTTGTTAAATGGAACACCAATGTATAATTAATCATTCTTTCCTGAAAAAATTAAAGGGAAACCTTATATGCAATTTTCATTTTTCTCTAAAAATGGAATAATAAATATTTACCTTCAATTATCATTCTCAATAAGGCAAAAGGAAAAAAAATCCAAAAAATTAAGTCAGAGAATTCCAATCCCATTGAAAAAATATATAACACAACAGATTCATTTCCGCATTATTTGGTAGGAGATGAAACTGATAGAACACTTCTATCAATTTCTATTCATCCCATGTTTCCCTGCTTTCTTGCATTTGATTGTCACATTAATCATTCTGTATAAACTAGCCAAACTTTACTGATATCTTTAGCATACATCTACACAAAATAGTAATTTATAACTAAATTATTATTTGAATCAAAGTTGGTAAGACTTTCTAGCTGTTTAGTTAAATTGAGTTAATCATTAAATAGATTGCTCAATAAATGATGAACCAATAAATATATATTGGCAAGTTGAACCTGAAATGTCACATGATTGAAAACTGTATAATGTACCCTAGATTCTACACATTTTGCAGATATTACATAGTTGGGTATGGAAACAAGAAACCACCATGTTGATTAAAACCTGGTAACCATGACAATATTATTACCTTCACATGTGAAGATAGAGATGGTACATTGACAATACCTAGTAGAGATACCGTGTTTTGAAACAGGAGAGTTTGAGGTATCACATCAATATCTATATTATAAACTTTAACATTAATCCTGCAACTTTGACACAAGCATATAAATCATAAGCAAAATCCTTATACTATATCCTTGGTATGTTGACTGTAGGCATATTCAGAATGTCTCTATTTTTCAAATTTGTTTCTTATCCTAAGTAACATATGGTACATCTGTAATTAAGACTATGAATGCTATGCCGCTTATGAGAACATAGTCTAGGGTGTAAGGGAACAGAACAGCTTGTTATGATCGGGAAGCAGGCCTAACAAATTTCTGCCTTTCCTATGAAAATAAAATTGCTATTGGTTCTCGTTTGGGGTTTTTTGCTTCTGCTTGTAGTCGACCGATTTACAGCTTTGTCTAAATGAAGTAAAGGACAAAATTGATTTTAATGTCAAAAAGGAAGTAAGAAATTTGTCACACCAATAATTAACACTCTTGATAAGCAAAACCTGGTTTGTTCTGAGAGTTAAATGTCAATTATTCTAGTTAAAAAAAAAAAACACCAAAATTTTCTTGAGCAGTCAGAAAAACATTAGGGAAAACCAGTATTTAGAATGAAATATCTCAACAGAAGTTGGTGTATTGATTCCCAATTTTTAAGATCACAAAGAGAAATCAATTCTAATTTTAAAATTACGCTGAGAGCGAAGGGCATCTTTTCAACATGTTCAAAGAGGTTTCTTCGTATCTTTAAGACTGATAAAAAATTATCTTACAAAGGGGGAAAATATTTTTCTGATACTTTTGCAACGCAAAATCGAACCAAGACCTTTTGTTTAACTGAATAGCAATCTGCTGAGACAAAAAACCAAGCGATCAACCAAGTGTCTGCTGACAGAATGTTCAACGTGAATCAACGGATATGCAGTCTAAATCAACTCAGCACCTAATGTTGTTGTTATGGAGTTAATCCCCGTGCATATGAAAAGATTACCAAGCCCTGAGTGCATGCAACAACTATCACATCATTTGATATGTTTTGTTTTCAATTTCATAACAAAAAAATATACAATTTTGTTAAATCTACAGATGCAAGGTTAAAAATTCGGCAAGATATTTAAGCTATACCTGATTTGTGGGGCAGCCGAAGTACGTACGGTTTCATTTCATCGAGATATCGGTCAAACATTGAGTCTTGTCTTTCACTAAGCGATCCTGAATCGAATCCACTGAGCTCCCCGTAACGATGAGATGCCATCTTATCAGTTGACTTCAAATGACTATAGGCGATAGCCAGTTTTAACTAATTAAAAGATTAGAAACGTCAAATCGAGCAGACAGTCCGTGAAGCGCAGCAGGTTCCCTGAGTATCACTAGGTGGAAGTTTTTTTTACGCTGGGATCTGATATCTCTTGTTTCGTTTGTATCCTTATTTTCATTTGAGCGGAATAAAATCCCCCAGATAATGGTCCCGTTAACAATAACATCTGTTTATGCGTCCATAAATTATAAATGAAGTTTGTAAAAAGCGCCAACGGTTGAAACAAACAGAAATCGAAAGTGTAGGGATCGAGTAAAAGTAGCCTGGGAACGAGTAACATTTTTTATTGTTTCGGAAGCTTTTGTTCTTTATTTTTCCTTTATTTGATGGATCATTTCAACCAAATAAGTATTTGGAGCAGGATTCACTGGCATGGAAAATAATAAGAAAAGGAATTTCTTGAACATTTTGAGATTTCGGGACAGTTTCAACAGTTTCCAAAGTCACGTTTCCACGTTCTTTGTGTTCAGTTGTATTTTCCCCGTGTAAGCATGCGCTCACAATCAAGATGGCGGCAAAACTTCAAAAAACTCTCACTTAAAACTAATTTTCGCTATGACACAAATTCGGGAAACTATTGAAGCACTTTGCAACGTCCTAAGCAACCATTCCACTACACAGGTCTCTGCAGAGAGTTTTCGCTTGGCCAAGTTCGATAAAGATGAAGCAACAGAGTCGCTATGGCTGACACTTCGGACAGTTCTTTCTGTGGACGATTTAGAACCCGAATCTATCAGAAGAGATAACATAGTGAGTTTCTGTAAGCATAAGCTGTTTCACAAAGGATATCGAGTGAGGAAATTTTACCAGCTCCCAGAAGATATGTCTTGTGGCAGCAGGGAATTGATGTTAGCTCTAGGCTGGTTAATTGCGAAGGAAGATGTCATGTCTGCCTCATTGACAAAGCTGGAGCCGGTGGTTTTTGAGGATCCTCCGTTGGACTCGTCTTTGTATGAAAAGATTCCCTTACCTAGAGGACTAGATGCTCTTTCAGAACTGAAAAATAAAAAAGATCATACCAACGCCATTGATCTTGCTGAAAGTTTAATTTTCAGGTACAACAAATTACACTCTTCGTTGAAAAGCCTTTTGGGTGCAAAAAATGAACACGTAAAAGTTATCTGCAAGTTACATTCAATACCAAAAAGCTCCAAGTCCCAAAGTTCTGGCCATTTTTCATCACAAGATATCTACTTTTTGCATTACCCAAATGAACTTGAAAAATATCAAGAGAAGCTTGAATGGTTTTGTGGCTATGCAAAGGCTCTTATTTGCTGGTCTTTAAATGAGCTTACATTCTGGAAATGGATGGAGACTGTATTGGATGGAAAAATATCAGATGAGGGAGGAAAGGACACTGATGAACAAAGTGATGATATTCGACTGCAACAGCAGTTTTCACCAAGCAGTGATTTGCAACTTGCCAAAGGGCATCAAGTAACACTTTCCCAAATCTTGCACGCTCAAGAACCAACCTACAGGAAAGTTTCTAAAACATGGAAGAAGATCAAAGCAAGTCTTCAATCTTGCGAGGAAGGACGAGCTAATTTAGCAGATGCATTATCTTTGCTTGATAGTAAACTTTTGTCAGAAATAAGAGAACTTCAGAAATATTCATTGAAGTGTCAGAAGAAACCTAAAGCCAGAGGTTCTGTTTGTTTGAGAAAATTAACTCAAGGAGAATCCAATAAGGCATCAAGGACAACCAAAGAAACTGCAAACACCTCCATGGCATCAGATGAAATATCAAGGTTGCAACAAGAAAAAGAGGCACTTCAAAATGAACTCAGAAGCTTAGAGGAAGTACACAGGGAAAAGATGTTGCAAATTTGCCAGGTTCGGCAAGATCTTGTCTGTATTTCCCCAGGTATGACAACTAATATTATGTAACTTGATTCATGTAGATTTACTAACAGAAGGGGTGGTTATGGTAAAATCTAACACTGAAACTATTGATTGGCAATGTTACACCCCATTAACACCAGCAAAACATGTTTAGTTATAATACCACTCAAAACATCAGATCTAGCAAAGTTTTGCTGCATTGGCAACAATACACACTGTAAGGATTTTTATCCTATAATTACGAAAAAAGGTAAGAAACTTTAAATTAATTGCATGAAAATTCCTTTGCTTCCTCTTTTCCTGATGCTCAAAACTCATTTTGAGCATCTTGATACTACACTTGAACATCTTGAAAGTGAACTCGAGTCTGGAACATCTAAGGTTTTGAGAGGTGAGGATCAAGAATTGAGTTTTGATGATCAAGTTTGATGGGAATGTCAACTTACTTTTTGCGGTATTGTAAACCAGGTTTAAATGAATGAAATTCAGAAACAGAGAACTGATAGGCTAAATTTTCCATGAGATTTAGTAGTCAGTTAGTGTGCTAAATTTGAAGTTGGAAAAACATCTGTTTAAGCAGCTTCTATGAAGAATACAAATTAAAGCCATGGTTAACAAAATGGCTTTAAAGCACGATAAAGCTTTGGTGTGAATGTGGTATTATACTGAAGATTTTGAAATGCCAATATGAAAGGAGGCAAATATATAGGATGTGGTTATTTGTTATAAAGACTATTGAGAAAAATTAACAATTTTCAAGGCTATGTTTTCCACTTTGGAAAAGGAACAAAAAGGAACAAAATAATAATTAGTTCTCATTCCACCTTGCCATATTTACCCCTTGGTTTTTCACCTCATTGCTTCCTTTCTTCTTCTTTGCTCCCTTTTAATACACCTCCTTCTGATTCTCCCCTCTTCATCTAAAATAATATGTGTTCCCAGGACTGTGTCTTTGTCAATGTAGATCATGTCCTTAGGAGGATCCCTCTGTAGTGTACATGTGGTTGAGTCTGGGGCTTACTCCAAAAGAAAATTTAAAACTGGATGCCAGCTTGTTTCAAGTTTTAAAATATAATGGCAACAGTAAGATTCTTCTAGAAAGGTTTTTCTTAAGCATAATTAAAAAGCAGTTCTCTCTTACCTTGTCACTTATGTCTAGCTTGTAAAATGAATTTAACTTATGACCAAAATGTAGCACATAATGCATTACTCAGACTCTGTGGCAAGGGAAATTTGGGCTGCACTTGCTTTTTGTTGAATCAAAGATACCTTTAAGGTAGGACTGGTAGCAATACAGAGAAAATTTAAAAGAATCTGTGGATTTATTTCTATCCAAACACCTCTTTAGCTTTGCAGTTCCACTGAGTTTTGATGCCTTCACAGTTGAAATGTGAATGCCCCATCCAAATATTTCCAAGAGCCCTTCTCTTTGAAATTGCTTTATTGATTAAACCTTTGTTCCAAAGGTCTCTTTCTCAGACAATAAGAGATGACAGAGCTGGAGGACTAAGAGATAGTTTTGGTTCACATTGAGAATTTCCTATCAAGGGGTGTCATTCTTTGATGAAAGTTATGATAGGAATACAAAGAGTAATCTTGAAATTCAGGTCTTGCAAAGGTCTATGAAGAAGACCGATTTGAGTTTTGTAAACAAAAGAATTCCCGAAACCCTGCTTAATTTGGACTGTCCATTGGCAAAAACCCTGATTTAGTTTTACACGTATATGACTAGCTTTGAAACATAATCTTGGTAGGAGAAAGGTCAAGTAAAAAACTGTGGATGTAAAAGAAAAGCACCCGGGGAGTTGATGAGCCAAGCACTCTGAAGTGAACCGTGTTCTGTACCGCTTAATCCATTCTATATGTTGGCAAAGCAGACCTAAGTTTTTCATTCAAGAAAGAAATGTACACAAGCAATGATTTTCCTGGTTACGGTAAATTTTGTTTCCCCGCACTTAATATTGTTTGTGTTAATCGGAAGATACAGTCTGCTGCTCGGTAGTCATGGTTTGTTCTTTGCATGAAATCATGTAGTTTAAAAGCTGATTGTCGTCATGGAGTATGGATCAGGGAAAAAAAAAATTTTTTATCGTGTTATGCAAGTACAGAGCAATATTTACAGAAATATTATCACTTTTAACTAAACGCTAAATAACCGACACAGTTCACTCGTCTTTACGTAATTCATATGTGCGTTGATACTCTGATCTTGTATCATTGCTAAAACTTACCCTTTCTCCACAAGAGGAGAGATGTTCGTATAAGAAAAGCTGTCTAGACAAAGTGTACTTTGTTAGTCCAAGGGGCTCGTGCACCTCAGGAAATTGTCCGCCAGCTGTGTGAACTTTTCTTTTCGAGCTCCTTGGTGGCACGTCTTTAATCTGTCAGGGCGACTTTGCGCTACAAGTATCCTGATTATATGCAACAGTTCTGTCACTTCCGTTTTCTACACAGCCTAAACTCCCTTTCGCCTTATAGCATTATGTGATAACGGCTTAGAGCACGCTTCTCTAGCTTTGCCCAGAGGAACTGAACTTCTACGCAGCTAGCGCGATAGGGAAAGTATACTTCAATATGTTTTCGCTTCTCATGGTATAAGAGAGTGAATATGTTTGGAAAACACAGGGGACTTAAAAATCAAACTTTGACGAACGTTTAAGGCTTAACTAAAGAAATACTTTCCATAAAAGTGATCCCAAATATTTGTTTCTTTTTCATTTAAGTGCTTTTATTTTGGTTTGCGTTGAAAAAATGATAAAGAACATGTTCGTTGTATTAATCGAGAGAACTTTCGCATTTTATCAATTTATGTTTTCGTTTTGCTGTCCTCGGCATTTGAAAGTTTTTCTTGTACTGGCTTTGTATTCAACACCTCCAAGCTTTATGAACATGATCAAAGGAGCTGTTTGAGAACCATCAGACGAAAAACCAGACAATTGCAATTGGATACAGACATTCACTTTGAAATAGCTTCTGCTGTGATCCATTAATTTTTAACATTTTACAAACCGGTGTCACCTTTATTTCAACGTTTTTAACGATAGCAGCGAGAACTGATCATGTTTTCCACAACTTAACGAGTAAGAAAGGAGAGTAATGTATTCTCAGCGTAGAAGAAAGTGAAAACGTTGAAGCTAGACTAGCAAAAAGGCTACGAAGAAATTGCAAAGTACGTAAGCCCAAGATATTAACGGAGTTCAACGATGTTGTCAAGTGTGTATTAAATCGCACCGCAAACATCTTGGATAAAAAAGATAACTCTATTCATGCTTTAACTTAAATAAAAAAATTCTTAGTTATAGAGAGTAATTTTGCCAACAGTAGCTAAATTTAAGCTGATCTTTAGATCTTTTAAATGTAGAAAGCATTGACTCCAAAATATCAGCATTTTCCTCAACAATAACCAGGAGATCATTGATCAGTGTGCACGTGCTGGCCACAAGTTAAACAGACGACGGTTTAGGGTTTCATACAGGAAGGCGTGATATTTTTTTTGTCTAAAACGTGGTTGTGAGTGCAATTTCTTTATTTTCCCGGGTATTGTAATTTCTTGCAGCAGGCTTCTCTCGCACGTGGTGATCAATATTCCTTGGCTCGTTCCCTGAATGGGAGACATGCTCTCAAGCTGAAGAAACGTGATTTGAGAAAGTCTATTTTTTGTCTACAGTTTTTATGCCCAAAGGAAAATGGTATGTAATTCGTGGCCCAGTGTGCTTTGCCAAAACATTTTTTAGAAGATATCAAGGTCCATGTCATTATGGCTTATATCTCACTAAATTGTTCTACTCATGAAGAGTTTTTATTTTTTTCGCTATCGTTGGTTCTCGTCTAAATTGGGCAGAAGTCGAGTGTCTACATTTTTTCATTTGACCTTTCCTTGCAAACAGTGAAAAACGAACCAATCGCTGGTGATTTTACATCGATAAGAGTCTCATGACAAGAAATATGCAGCCCAAGCACTTTCGGTCTGGATTTAACTAGGCACGGGGGAACTCGGAAGAAGATTCCCTAATCGTTCATTGAATACCATGCATTTTGAATGCCTGAACCAATTGCATGCGTTGCCTTAGTATCCCTGGGTGATCACGCGACAAGCACGTCCAATAAAGAGTGGGAAAAAATAGCATATTGACTCACTCTCCTGTAGCTCTCATGTATCGTGCATTAAAATGACCACTGTAAATTTGGCCATGAAGTATTACCTTAAATCGTAACGTGACACAGTGAACACCACTCATCCATACATGGCAACCACCTATTGATCACTTATTCATATACAATAGACTCGTGGAAGGTTCCATCACGCTTCAGACAAATCTCCGTTTCTTAGTACCCAAAGGTCGTCTCAACACCGACCCATGAGAGTCCGTCATCTTTGAATAAAAATGTGACGCTCTTAGAGGATCACTTTCACGTTAAATTTTTTAATGTTCATCAGAATTTTTACTCGGAACTTTACAAGTGGCCGTATTATATGTATGTCTTTAAAAACTGAGATATCCTTGAGAGTTTTCTCAGAGTTGTGTCTAGACGGGGATACCCTTTGAGTGAAGTCAAGGAGGGTAGATCTGGTGATCACACGCGACATGACAATGTTACCCTAAGATTCCACGCGCGGACCATTGTGGTTGCACGTGAAAACAGCACATATAGCTCTGATTGGCATACTCCATGCCTTGGTAGGGATACGTGCAAATGTAGATTAAATTAAGAAAATCGTAGATATATTAAGACCGAATTATTTTAACTTCGGGCCAGAATAGTTGCAGTGCTTCTTCCAAAGTGTTGTAAGTCTTTTTGAGTGGAAGAATTTGTTCGTATATCCGTGAAGGATTCGAGGATTCGACCTTGATCAGTTGATTTTTTTGTAACATCGTGGTAACGGTAAGTTGTTTTTGTCTGTTATTGTTTTTTTTTAGTTTTAAGAACACATGTTTTCATTTTAAAACACAGCAAGGAAAGAGTTCTATTTAGGAGGTGCTCAAATTGTGTCAGCTCAAAGAACAAGTCGCGGCTACCGAAAAAATTGAAAAGGGGGTTACATGTTTATTTAATGACTGGCTCATTTTCGATTAAATAAAAAATTCTCCATTTTCAAGAGCGCCGGCACTCTACTATTTTGCAAACGTGGTTTACCCGGTGTACTTCCGTTACGTAACCCGGTGTGGGATTGCGTAAGTCACCGTCTCTGGAGTATGACTGATGTTTTGATGTCAAATTTTCATCGTCTCAAACCGTATCGGAGTTAATTTCTATCTTAATAGTATTTTTGAAGATAGCTTCGACTTTAAGGAAATTGGGAGGGGTATCCTAGAGATGAGTCGGACAGGGCCCGCGGAAGGATGAATATGTTTGCTTTGACAATTAGGAGGGGTTCATTTGGTCTGCTCTGCAGTTGGGTTTCTAGTTTGGTGAACAACACTTTCAAGGAATCCAAATAGTTTTGCTTTCACGTCCAAAATATTTTGATACCCTAGGCAGCTCAAGTGTAAGATTAGATCGTTGCGTCATTTTTATGAATAAGGTCTACATTTCAATCATTCGTAGCCAGCTCTCTGTTAGAGAACAGATAAACGGCTGGTTAGATATTTCAGAAAAGAAAAGCGTATGCTAACTGTTAATAGTTGTATGCTGTGGTCTCAAAATGTATCGGATCTCAGACAGTGAAATTGAAAGTCTCTTTACCCCACCCCACCCCCCCTCTCCCCTCCACCTAAAATCTTAGATCTCGCTATCTTTATTTGTATTTGGCTTTGTTCCCAACATTCTCCGCGAAACCATCAGTCAACTTGAGCATTTAATTTCTGGGCTGTAAGAGAAATTTAGCGCTACCTTAAACCTGCTGTAATGAATGTGTATATATAGAGATTCATCAGCAGATTTTTTGGGAATGTCAAACAACCTGTACCATCAAGCGTGACCGATTCGGTGAACGTGTCAAATATTTCAGCATATATTTTTTTCATTTTGCGAAGTAAAACCCTGAACTGTCCAAGCCATGTTTTGAAATACTCAAACCGTAGCGGAACTGAGGTATAACGCTCATACATTTCATGTTGAAGAAATTCCTTACTACACTGTGCTACCTCAAATTTTCAAATTATTTATTTTAGTGGTTACACCAAGGATAATGGGCAATTGTTCAAATTTTCCACGGTCTGAGAAGATAAGATGAGATTCAAGGAAAAATTCTCTTTTTATCACCGCCAGCCGACATTCACAGCATGTGATTAAACAACCCAGTCATGTTCGATTGCACGTGTTTTGAATGTATCTTTTGAGTGTGTTGTGATTTGTCGAAACATGTGGTGTGTCGGAGGTGTGTCAACCGGTTGCGGTTTTGGTTTGACATCAAAATACGAAATTGAAAGAAATGAAGACAAAATATGTTTGGGTTTGAGTCAGACTCGCACAGCGCTAATTCGTTTGTGCTTCTACTCTTTCTCAACTAAAACTCTGTTCAGACCAAGTAGATGAACTAGAAAACTGCGTTTTGACATTAATTTTTTTTTACTAATTCGTGGAGGTAAGTTATCATTCTTTGTTACTGAGAAAAGAATTAATATCTTCCTATGTGCTAGCCAGAGTTATTTTAGTCAATTTTAGATAGATGGAATCCACCTTCCTTAAGTTTGTACGTGACAAGTTCTTTTGCACCACCGAAAGTTTTTTGGATTTATGAATTTTGAAGGAGATTGAATAGGCTGTTTCGCTGGGTCCAATCCACCCTCTGATTTTTGTGAAACAGAATATTTTTTAGATAAAAAATTAATATCAAGCACACAAGGGTGTGTCTAGCTGACAAATTTTGTAGGTTTATGTTTTGCGAGATGATCCCGATCCCGATCTCGTTTATCGATATCTTGGTAACGAATTTTATTGCAAATTTGTCAGATCTATTTCATTTGGGGTTAAATGTCAAACTAGTAGTACCCCTTCTTCGCTTGTGTTTTCCTCTTAAACATCTTTTTATTTTTAGTCAGTCATATACATCACTGAAAACAATAACTTCAATCTTTTTACTTGAGTAATACAGTACTGAATCAGAGTAAAGCAACTCTTCTACTGTGTCACGCGGGCGAAAGCTGGCTTACAGACGTGATAAGCAGTGGCATGTTATTGGAAAGCGAAACTCAAACCCAGATGGTCCAAAATAGGAATATGCTAACAAGTAATCTGAAGGCATTTTCAGTACAAGGGGCCTGAGAAACGGATTGTGTAATTCATGTACAACACTCCAAGAACGTAAAGTATTTGTACTGTTCGCAAAACACATTTTCTAATTTTCAGCGCTTTAGCTTTCGTGGAGTAGATTGTGTTAATCACATATCTTAACTTATCGATGATTTTGGCAGCGTCTATTTCCTGATCGAGAAAAAAATATAACATGATTTTGAGCTGACAATGTCACATGAGTTTTGCACGTGACTGAAACATGATGATCGTAAACAGAACACAACATGTGTTGACATTTGACATTTCGTAGTGTTCTTTTGTGTTTTTATCGCGGACGAGTGCTGCTCTATTTGATTTGCATACCAATACAACACTGCGCCATTACAAGTGAATGCCTTTGTTGTTTTGACACAGAGAGATCGAAGTTGGTGTCATTTGGTTAGCGCTTTCTGCGAACTTTCTCAGAGCCGGGGGGTTGTGGTTGATCCACTGGTTCCTCCATTGACGTCATTTGCGAAATTTGAGTCCGCACGTACTATTGCAAATCGCCTGTAAAAGCGTCCGATACAGTTGTAACCTGCAATCGTCGTAGTTTCCTCGTGAGGTCTTGTTAAGCTCCGCTGTTTGCGTAGAGATTTTGATTTCAAGAGCACAATGAAAAGTCGAAGGCCCAGCACCCGAAGCGCATCAAGTCGAACTGGACTTCTTGATTCTCCAGGAAGAAAGATACTCTCTGAGGTCCTTCTTGTCTGTGAGTTGTTGATGTTCATTACACTCACAGCTTTAACTGGTGGTAAACCGCCTTCAACATCGACAAATACTCAGAAAAAAACACCTCAAGTACGTAAGCTAACATTCATATACTTTTAGTCTGTAATTTTCGTAACCGTTGAGACAGTTTTTGAAGTTCACATTTGAATTCGTGATTTGCTTTGTTCAGTCGGGAGAAGGAGAAACTCATTTGGGTTGATCTCTCTGAGCTAAGTCTATCAATAGAGTCAAATTGTATATTCAACAATTTCGTGATATCTAAAATAATAAACAATCTGAGAACCTAATGAAATTAATTCCAACACATACGACTGCTATTTGAGATTGCTCGCAATCTGATACTGTAAAGTTTCCATCGTTTGTTCATAACCTAAAAAGTATGCACCTGACGTCTTGTAAACAGTTTTCGTGCAGATTAGGAATGACATCCATTGTGTGAACGAGGTCGCTAAAAGCCTGAAAAACTAATTAATGACACAAAGCATGAAGGCTTTTCGCAATACTGTTATAAGATACATCATCTCAGTAAATCCTAGTGAGTATTGTATTAGTTCCTTAGTGGCGGAAAGACGCAAAGTAGCCTTTGTGGTACACAAAAGGACGCGTTAAGTAGAAATAAATTGGATAAATACACAGCGGGGGGTAGTTGTTAACAGCACATATACCCTGCCAGATGTACCAGAACGGACTAAATACATCAAGCTAACTTGACAAATCAGACGAGGACATTCTGGATTCTATATCCGTTCAAGATGTCAATACATTTGTGTCTAATATTTGTTTGATCACGCGGATCGTAAATATGAAGAGTCAAATGTTGAATTATTGATCCATTTTTACCAATTAAAACTTCTTTGGGAAGCTTCCAGGAGCTCGTGTGGAGAATTTGCACTGGTATCAAACGGGTTCAAAAGAAAATGGTGCTTGTGTAACAAGATTACTTCATGTTTCTAAATATAGTTGTTAAAGAGTGATATCCTGCAGAGACTACAGTATTGGTTTTGCTTGCTGAACATTACATAAACAATCCTTCATTTGGGAGGGGTGAGCAGCTTTCCTGTTTGAGATATGCAGAAAGCCAACTACACTTGATGTGCCTTTTTGCCCATGTTTGCAGTCTGCAAGAGTTGCTCTTTATTTTCTATGTCATCTAATAAATAATTTAATGCAGATTCTCCTTTTTTTCTTCTTCACAGGAAAGATAGCTAAATAAGCATGGTCCAACAGCAACTAGCTGACATTGTGGTGGCAGGCATGGCTTGCAGACTTCCAGAGTCAGACAATGCAGAGGAGTTCTGGTCACATCTGATGAACAAGGAGGATATGGTGACAGAGGATGACCGACGCTGGGTGCCTGGACTTCATGGCCTGCCAAAACGTGGTGGAAAACTCAAAGACATAAAACACTTTGATGCAACCTTCTTTGGTGTTCATGCAAAGCAAGCTCATAGAATGGATCCTCAGTTAAGAATCTTACTCGAATTAACATATGAAGCATTGATTGATGCTGGCATTGATCCCCAGACAGTTCGTAATTCCAGGACTGGTGTCTTTGTTGGTGCCAGTGGCTCTGAAGCTTTTGAAGCTTTCAGTGCAAACACTGAAGACATTGTTGGCTATGGTATGACTGGTTGTTCACGTTCAATGTTTGCCAATCGTGTGTCTTTCACATTTGACTTCAAAGGACCAAGCTTTGTTTTAGACACTGCTTGCTCCTCGTCACTGCTTGCTATGGACTGTGCAGTACAAGCAATCAGATCAGGAAGTTGTGATGCTGCTATTGTGGGTGGCGTGAGTCTTACATTGAAGCCCAACACTTCAGTGGACTTCTTAAAGCTCAACATGTTGTCCCCTGATGGTGCATGTAAATCATTTGATGTGAGTGGTAATGGGTATTGTCGTTCTGAGGGTTGTGTTGCCATTTACCTGACCAAGAGATCTGTGGCCAGGAGGATTTATGCTCATGTTGTTAATTCAAAAACCAATTCTGATGGCTACAAGACACAAGGTAAAGACATTAAAGGTGTCATACTTGTACTGTTAACAGATCAGACTGTCACTGCAGCTCCAATGTTTAACCTTTCTATTTCTCTGTATCTTGAATATCAAAATTTTTTCATAAAATATTTATTTAAAAACTTAAGAACCTAGAATTCAGATTTGATGTTAGAAATCAGGTGAAAAGAATCATTGAGTTGATGCTGACTCTAAGTAATGGAGATAGAATTTCATTTTTGAACTTTTGGCATCAATCCTTTGTAACGAGAGAATGATTACGTTTAAACTGTTTTAACATATTTACTTGAACATTTAGGTATGATATAGGATTCAAGAAGCCTGGTTGTAGTAATCTTGTTATCTGTCTGTTAGGTGTAACCTACCCAAGTGGAGCTCTTCAGAAGCAACTGCTGGACCAGGTGTATCAAGAAGCCAACATTAACCCGGCAGATGTTGTTTATGTTGAAGCACATGGTACAGGTACCAAGGCTGGTGATCCCGAGGAGCTGAACTCACTCACATCTGTCTTTTGTGACAAACGTGCACCTGAAACAGGACCTCTTCTTATTGGGTCAGTTAAATCCAACATGGGGCATCCTGAACCAGCATCAGGATTGTGCGGAGTGACCAAGGTGTTGCTTGCTATGCAACATGGCATCCTACCACCCAACTTACATTTCAACTCGCCAAACCCAGACATTCCAGGTCTTCTTGATGGTAGACTGAAGGTTGGTGACTCATCTCTTTTTAAACCATGCTCTGTTAACCCTTTACGCCCTAACATCAGTATCTATATTCTCCATACTCTTCTCTGTATGTTTCCTAATATACTGACAAGGAGAAGTTGTTAAACAATCAAAGCTTCTTTGGGTGGCAATCATTTCCTTTATTTTCATGATCTTAATGAATGACTGAGCCATATTGCTTTAAGGAGAAATTAGGGTCTAAAGGGTTAAAAGCCACACTGTGTTAGGAATCAAGAATGGGAGAGAATGGTAAAGGGTTTTTCGCAGTTCTACTCACTGAAAGTATGTTTCCCTGGTTGGAATAAGTGGTTAAGCTATGTGAGTCGAAGCACAGGGGTCTTTACAGAGTGGTTGAATTGATCACAATTGAATTGGTATTACACTTTTGGATACCAAATATAATGGTGACATCACCACCACTTCTTACTTGGTTTGTGTCAAGAAAGGAATAAATTAGACACAGAAAAGATGCTTTAGTATCTCTAGAAAGTAATAACCTAAGTAATGATGTATATCATTATTGTATTTCGTCAATTGTACATGTAGGTTGTGACAGAACCCTTGCCTTGGAAAGGTGGCATTGTTGGAATCAATTCATTTGGATTTGGGGGATCCAATGTTCACGTTATCTTGAAGTCACCAGATGCACCTAAACCTAAAATATCTTCAAAGCCCACTCTTCCAATAGTAGTCCCTGCATCAGGAAGAACAGAAGAGGGAGTGAAGAAAATGCTGCAGTTTGCAAGAGAGAATATTGCAAATAAAGATCTTTTGGCCTTGTTAACAGAGGTTTCATCCACACCCTTGAATACTTTCTCACATAGAGGCTACACAATTGTTGGAAGTGAGAGCAATGTTGAAGAAGTCCTCAAGGTACAGTCCAATCGGCGTCCAATATGGTATGTGTTCTCTGGCATGGGCACTCAGTGGTCTGGCATGGGAGAGAAGTTGATGCAGATTCCAACATTCAGTGAATCTATCCACAAGACTGCTGAGATTTTGAAGGAGTTTGGAGTTGACCTTGTCAAGATTATTACAAAGAGTGATGATAAGACATACACCAAAACCATCAACTCTTTTGTGGGACTAGCATCCATTCAGATTGCCTTGGTTGATTGCTTGAAAGCTTTGGGTAAGGTTTTTTTGTTTGTTAGAATTTGTTTAAGATTTTTAGTCAGGGTACTAAGTGCTTAAGTTGGCTCAAAGGCAAACTGGAGTGACTTCATACCAGAAGTTGGAAATCACACCCTAGATGTTACTTGAAATCTTAACTAGAAGTGTTTTTTTTTTATTGTTCTATGCGCATCATTGTTGCTAACAACTTCGAAAAGGACCTACAGTATGACTATTTGGCAACAGCAATCCTTATTGTTACCTATAAATTATTTTCTGATCACTATGCATTTTTTTTTTACCTTCTGCTCATGGTTGTCCCAAATTTTGGTTTTCAGGAATAACCCCAGATGGAATAGTTGGGCACAGTGTAGGAGAGCTTGGCTGTGCATATGCTGATGGAAGTTTTACTGCCAAGGAAGTAATTTTGGCTGCTTATTGGAGAGGTGAGGTCCTCTAATTATATTGGATAGGCTTAGCTTGTTGTAAGATGTGTAGTTTTTATATGCTACAGATAAAATCTCTTTGCCGTGTCAGTCTGAAGAAGAAATAGTGTATGCTGTTATTTGAAATCAATTTTACTCGTGACAACACAAAAAGGGAAACTACAGCAATCCTTCAATTAGGAAAGGACAGGCTTTTTAAGTTTATAAAAACAGAAGTCTAACATGGGTTGTTTGTTTTGATTTAGGTCGTTGTGTCCAGGAGGCTAAACTTCCTCCAGGAGCTATGGCTGCAGTGGGTCTAACCTGGGCAGAAGCCAAGAAGAGGTGTCCTGAAGGTGTGCGACCAGCCTGCCACAATGCTGAGGACACTGTCACCATCTCTGGTGATGCTATAGCTGTCAACAAATTTGTGCAGGAGTTAAAGGAGGAAGGAACCTTTGCGAAGGAAGTGAACACATCTGGTGTTGCATTCCATTCCAGGTATATGGCTCTTATTGCCCCTATGCTCAAAGAGTCATTGATGAAGTTCATTGTACCAAAGAAGAGATCACCACGCTGGATAAGTACATCTATTCCTGAAGACAGGTGGGACACCAAGTTGGCAAAATATTCCTCTGCAGATTACCATGTGAACAACCTGGTAAGCCCAGTTCTATTCCAAGAGGCACTAGGAAAGGTTCCAGCGGATGCTGTTGTCATTGAGATCGCTCCACATTGCCTTCTTCAGGCCATTCTCAAGAGATCTCTCAGCCCACAGTCAGTTAACATCCCTTTAATGAAAAGGAATCATCCAAACAACTTGGAGTTCTTTTTGACAGGCCTCGGCAGACTTTATGCGGGTGGAATTAACTTTGATCCAACCTTGATTACCACAACCAAGGCATCTTTTCCTGTCCATGTCTCAACTCCTTCTATTGCTCCTCACATGGGATGGGACCATTCCCAGGAATGGGATGTTCCCACCATGAGCAGCTTTCAGTTCAGTAGCAGTGGTGGAACAGCAACATCATGCAATTTTGAGATTGACATATCACCGTCATCAGTAGACAAGTACCTTGAAGGACATTGTATTGATGGTCGAGTCCTTTTCCCTGCCACAGGTTACTTGGTCCTGGCATGGAAGACCCTTGCCAAATCTGCTGGGCTTCTTCTGGAACACACTTCAGTCGCCTTTGAAGATGTAACTATCCACAGGGCTACCATTCTCCCAAAGACTGGCTCGGTGACTCTAACTGTTCATCTTATGCCAGCTTCCAACAAGTTCAATGTGTCTGAAGGAGACAGCCTAGCAGTGTCTGGCAAAATCTTTATGCCAGAATCGCCTGTATTGAGTGAAGACTTTAAGGCAGACCCTCCACTTGAAGAAGAGGTGCACTTGACAGCAGACTGCATTTACAAGGAGCTTAGGCTACGTAGTTATGATTACGGACCCACTTTTCAAGGAATTTTAGGAGCAAACAGTTCAGGTAGGCTCTCTGACTTCAATCAATCTTTTGAATCCCTCCTTTCTAAGTCCTTTCTGACTAATGTCATATCCTTTTTCAAGGCAAACTTTTAAGGTCAAATCCACATTGGCATGCTCTGAACAGAGTTCAGATACCACACTAGGTACTTTAAACGTTACCTCCTTGTGTTTCTCAGATATAGCGTTTATTGATTAAACTTGAACTTTCTACACGATGGCTACAAGGGCAATTGTTGTAAGAAGGGCTCAGCGTCTTGCATCGGGAAATTTAGCGTCAGCTGTGATTGTATTGTTAGGCACAAATGGTGAACTCAAGTGGACTGGAGAGTGGATATCATTCCTGGACACCATGCTTCAATTATCAGTTCTGAGACTTCCTGGACGAGGATTGAGGCTGCCTACCAGAGTACGATCACTACGCATTGACCCATCCATCCACCTGGAGAGAGCAAAAGAAGGCACTTGTGAGGTAAAGGTTGATCCAAAGATGGACATGGTTGTGGCTGGTGGTGTAGAACTCAAAGGTAAGCCCAGGACTCAAAGATTATCTTTTCGATTCTCGTTTCATGTCCTTTTGGTAGGGATTAAGTGGCGAAAAGAATCTGAACGTTGATTCATCTTAACTGAACAAACAAAATACAATTACTAACCAATAGTCTCTTCATCACTTGCTAGGTCTTCATGCGACCGTAGCACCTAAAAGACAAGATGGGCAAGTTCCTGTCTTAGAAAAGTTCGCATTCGTGCCATATGTTGATGGTCCAATGCCCAAAAGCTCAACTTTGGAAGGTGTCAGTAAAGAAAGCTTCTTTGATGTTATACAAAATGGTCCTCTCTTGAAAGTCATGTTGGACACTGTCATCGAGAACAAGGTTGGTCCCAATTTGAAAATCAGCGAAGTAGGTGCAGCTGAAGGGAAAGTCTTCTCGCGTGCTGTGTCTTTGTTAAGTCTACATCCTATGGTTCAACTAAACTATACAGCCACAGACAAGAATGAAGAACTCTTGGGTACCATTACCGAACTGGCCCCAGAGGACTTGGTTGAGGTTTGCACTTGGGATATTTCTAAGCAACCGCCAGGTGCTGTGAACAAGAGTGATCTTATCATCGCCTCAAATCTGATCCATATGACATCGGACCTTTCTAATGCGTTGGAGAACATCAAGTCTGCCCTCAGCCCGCGAGGTTTTGTTCTGCTGCATGAAGTTACAGCTAATCTGGAGGCAGCACGTGCTATTTTTGGAAAGAACGGTTTCACTCCAAGTGGACAAGAACAGAAGTACTTCCTTACGGATCAACAGTGGGTGAAAACTTTGCAAGGTGTTGGACTCAATGTAGTGTCAATGAAAAGGATCGGCTCCGTGTCAAGTCTCCTTCTATGTAGGCTGACGAATGCCTCTGAGGAGAAACCTGTCTTCATCGACGTGGATGAAACATTCGAGTTTTTGCCCAACCTTCAAACTGCTATGGCGTCTGGTGACAAGTCACCCATATGGCTTCGTTCATTCACCGCGTCCCCCACAGGAATAGTGGGCATGACAAATTGCTTGCGACAGGAGTTGGGTGGAGAGAAGATCCGCTGTCTCTTCGCCAGCCCTGATGAGAAGGCCAAAGTGATGGAACACTTTGAGTCTTTGGTTAAGTTAGATTTGGTCATGAACTTGTTCCAAGGTGGCAAATTCGGCTCCTATAGGTACGTACACTCATTTTGCATTTCATTCTAAATGTCCAAGCCAAGACTCTCAGTCGTAAAAACTGCATCTCTATTTGAATTACAATTTATTTGTTGTTACGAATTGTAGTCACGCAATGAGATCTAAAGAATAGATTCGTGACAATGTTAATGAACCATTGCATTATAAGTTCATTAATTTTTATCGTTCTTTTTAAATCTTCCTTTCAGACATGTTCTTCTCGAGGATTCGCCCAGCGCTAGTGAAGAAACAGAGCACGCATATGTGAATGTACTGACACGTGGAGATCTCTCTTCACTGCGATGGATTGCCTCTCATCTGAAGTATTCCCCAAGAACTCAAGGAACCACAGAACTTTGTTCAGTCAACTACACTTCCTTAAACTTCCGTGACATTATGCTTGCTACAGGTAAATTGCCACCGGATGCCCTTCCTGGAGACCTAGCACATCAGGATTGTATCCTGGGAATGGAGTTTTCTGGTAGAAATCAGAAGAGCGAGAGGATCATGGGATTGCTACCGGCGCAGGCCTTAGCAACTACAGTCATGGCAGATCAGCGGTTTACTTGGAAGGTAATTCACTTGTAAGGCAAATGTTAATAGTAGGGTAAAATGTGTATCACCTGTATTATATTCTACATCTCTTTAAGTGTTCTTGTGTGTACATTCTCTGTTCGCTTGACATACTTTGGTTTATAGGTACCTGAAACCTGGACCCTTTTGCAAGCAGCTTCTGTTCCAGTAGTTTACTCTACAGCCTACTACGCTTTGATTGTCCGCGCAAATCTCAGGCCAGGGGAATCTGTCCTCATCCACTCCGGATCAGGGGGAGTTGGTCAGGCAGCCATCTCCATCTGTCTTAAAATGGGTTGTGAAGTGTTCACGACAGTAGGGACGAAAGAGAAGAGGGAATACCTTATGGCGACCTTCCTTGATCTGAAACCACAGAACATCGGCAACTCTCGAGACTTATCTTTTGAACAAATGGTAAGCTAGACGATATTTGGCGTTATTCGGTGATGTCAAATTTCCAATTTGACATCATCGAACTTCTTGTTGAACAGTTAATACGCCTTGACGTTACGCTAGACGTTAGCTGTAGTTCTTTCCTTTTTCGACGTGGCATCTCATCGGTGGAAAAGGGATTAGTCTATTTGGGTATGATGATAATTTGCAGCATTTTGACAAAAAATCACGTTTAAAAGAGCTCTATGGTATTATAAGCCTCAACACCAATTTTGCCATTCTCAATTGAAAAGCTCGCTAAAGTTTACCTTTCAATCATATTAAGGTGATGCACAGAACTAATGGGCGTGGCGTGCACGTTGTGCTCAATTCGCTGGCCGAGGAAAAGCTGCAAGCTAGTTTACGATGCTTGGCGCGACATGGCCGTTTCCTCGAAATTGGAAAATATGACTTGTCAAACAACACTCCTCTGGGCTTGGCTTTGTTTCTTAAAAACGTTTCCTTCCACGGAATCCTGTTGGATGCTATTTTTGAAGAGGACAACCCGGAGTGGATTGAAGTTTCAAAACTTTTTACAGAAGGAATTAAGTCAGGTAATTAAGGAACTACGAATATCACTTATTTGTATGCTACCTTATAAAAGATAGAGCGCAGACGTTTTGGTGCAAACAGGTTCGAAGAAGGTGTCTGAAAAGGATTTTTCGGTGTTATCTTTACAGGTGCAGTACGACCTTTGAAAACCACAGTGTTCGACCGCGACGAAATTGAGCCCGCCTTCCGTTTCATGGCTCAGGGCAAACACATTGGAAAGGTAGTCATTCAAGTCAAACCAGAAGACGAGACCAAATCAGTGGTCAAACTTATGGCGCATGCGCGCAGCATGTGCGACCCGCGTAAGAGTTATGTAGTCACCGGAGGCCTGGGTGGCTTTGGTCTGGAACTTGCGCATTGGCTGGTTGAGAGAGGTGCACGTAATCTGGTTCTGACAAGTCGCAGAGGTAGGGGTCTCGCAAGATTGTGGCATGATTTTAAAAATGCTTTTGAAGTAGACATCTTCGTTTCCTTTCAGTCGTGTTCAAGTTGAATACGTAACAACAAATAGAATTCAAAACAACGTTCTGGTTGTCGCAGAGAATTGCTACTTCGGGTCTTCTTAGAGAGCGATATTCAACGAGATTTGAACACAGTTGATTGTTATATTGTGATGTGGTTAGGATAAGGAAGTATTATTTAGCGAGGTGTGGAAAAGTGTTCCGTGTACTGCTTGGGTCATTTCCTGATTTTGTTTCTCGTTTGTTTGTTTTTCCTGTCACACGCAATGACTATGATCTTTTTTCACAGGTATCCGTACCGGTTACCAGGCTCGTCGCATTAAAGTATGGCAGGAAATGGGTGTGAAAGTACTTTCACTCACGGATGATGTTGGCACAAAAGAAGGCGCGGCTTGTATCTTGAGAAAGGCTTGCGAACTCGGCCCCTTGGGAGGAATCTTCCATTTGGCAGTGGTACTGAGGGATGGTTTGCTCGAGAATCAAACCATCGAGGCATTCCAGGCGGTCAACAAACCTAAGTATCATGGCACAATATACCTTGATCAGATGACTCGACAGAAGGATATTGCTGAGGAGCTTCATTGGTTCGTGGTGTTCTCATCCGTGTCCAGTGGGCGCGGTAATGCTGGCCAGAGCAACTACGGCTTTGCCAACTCAGCTATGGAGAGAGTCTGTGAAGATCGTGTGAAGAAAGGTCTCCCTGGAGTCGCGATTCAGTGGGGTGCTATTGGAGACGTGGGCCTTATTCAGGTTGGTAACTCTCACTGGACCCGTAAGGGATAACTTAAAATCCGTTCGTCTTTGACCTTTACACCTACATCAGTGTGTATATTCCCCATACTGTTATCTATACATTTCCCAAAGTGCTGATAAGTTCTTTAGTTGGTGTTCATCTCCTCTCCTTCCGTAACCTTGGGTTAGGGTTAGATTCAGGGCTAATATTGTAAGGAAAATTTATATGCCAGTCACTCTTTGGGGTCAAAAGGTTAAGTTCCACCCCCCCGCGGCTAAACTAGCTTCTAGGTGTATCTTTGTTTAGAAGAAATATTTTGAAAGGCACGTCTGTGTTTAGAAGAGACATTTGAAAAAGGAATACGTTTTTCTGACACACACCCACCCCCCCTCCCCCAGCCTCTCTCCCCTTGGGCCCGCTTCCTGCTCAGTAGGCTGTTCAATCATAGGTACATCATTCGAAAATGTTAGTCTTTCCCTTTTGTTTGTCTTTTGTTTTCCTGTTAAGAAGGTTATCAGTCTCCAAATTAACTTTTTTGTCGTGCTTTATGTGTCACAGGATACCATGGGTGGCTCAAATGAGACTGTCATTGGTGGTACTCTTCCACAGCGTATGAGTAGCTGCTTAGCTGTGCTGGACAGATTCTTATCGCAGACTCATCCAGTGATGTCATCGTACATTTTAGCATCCAAGATAACGAGCAAGGGAGATAAGGGGTCTGGATCCGACCTGGTTGGAGCTGTAGCACATATTCTTGGAGTGAAAGATGTTTCTACAATTAAGCCTGACACGACCTTAGCTGACCTTGGTAAGATAGATCAAAGTCGTCTTTAATGAGACTACCATGTAATTATCTAACAATATCCAAATAATGGAATGTAACTGATAAGTTAAGACGCCACGGAATTTTGAAAAGATTTGAACACTTATTTAGGATGGTGAAGGTCAGGTAGGAATGCAGAAAGAACGCAGAAAGAACGTCTTTTATCCTTTCCCAAGATTTTACCGCTAGTTGGTTGAGTGACTGTGATCTTGACACTGATCTTGACATAGTCTTGACATTGTCATTTTCAATGCTTTAGATTTAATAAAACTTAGCCAAACTGGTTAAAAGGTGGTTAAAGGCTTTATATCAGAAAACAATATTCTTTCATGTTTGATTTATCACCCAACAGGCCTTGATTCTCTCATGGGAGTTGAAGTCCGCCAGACCTTGGAACGAGACTTTGACATTCAAATGACTATGAAAGACGTGCGGCTGCTGACGGTGAATAAAATGCGGGAGCTTACCAGCGGTGATGCACCCGAGGAATCTGAGAAAGGAAAGATCATTGAAGAAACCGAAGTTTACCTTCCAGAGATTGGCAAACAATCATTGGTGCAAATGAATGATGTAAAAAATGGACAGAAACCGCTTTTTATAATCCACAATATCAATGGCACAGTGGAGCCGTTGCGTACCCTGGCTAACAATCTTTCTTTCCCCGTGATCGGCCTGCAGTACTCCTTGACGTCCCCCAAGGATTCGATCCAGTCTCTTTCGGCCAGCTATATTAAATGCATCCGGGAGATTATCCCTCAGGGCCCTTACCGCTTGGCTGGTTACTCGTTTGGGGCGTCAGTGGCAATAGAAATGGCATTGCAACTGGAAAAGACAAACGAGGTAGAGAGCTTAATCTTATTGGATGGATCACACACCTATGTTGCAGCACATACAGTGTGGCATAGAAACAGGTTGTCCCTTCAACCCAAAGGATCTTGGGAACCAAGGGCTGTGGCAGAAGGCCTGAGTGCCCTAGCACTGCAGTACGCACCTGTTGACAAAGCCAAACTCCTAGAAGTTCTTCAGAAAGAAACCATCATTGACAAACAAATTCAATTAACAGCTGACGTTATATCTGAAGCGAATTCAGCGTTAGCCAAAGAGAGTGTTGTCAGGTTCATCACGAGTTTTATGGCTTTGTTGCGCATGGGCGAAGAATACAAGCCGGCTTCGCGACTCCATGGCAACGTACATCTTGTTCGCGCCAAAACTGTAAACGAGATGGGCAGGGGTCTTGGTGACGACTTAAGTCTGCGCGAGGTGTGCAGTGGTCAGTTGAGCGTGAGCTGGGTCGAGGGTGATCACGAGACGTTCCTTCAGAACGAGAGCAGCATGGAAGTCGCAAACATCGTAACTAAGGCTTTGAGAAGTTGAACTTGATCGAGGTTGCCATAGCGATCAAGGTTGCTTAAAGCACAAAATTGAGCCAAAAAAAATTTTTCAACAGTGCATTTTTGTCTGTCATGACACCATCTTTGAAGCCGTCTAAAGTTCATTTCATAGGAGTGGATTTAAGTAGACTTGGTTTTAATGAGTGTTATGTTTAGATGAAGCACTACAGATTACTTGGAAAATACTGGTCTCGAAAATTTGGTAGCTGTAGTCAAAGTGAAGTGTTTGTAGATCAAAGACAATTACAAATTTTGTCATTCGTTGAAAGTGGAATTTGGAGATGGGAATTGTAAGTAGTTTTATTCCGATTGTCAATTAATGTTTGAACTACATTATTTCACAGAAATAAGATATCAAAATAGAAACCATATTAGAAGATATTTGAAATTTTTACATGCGGTTTTGCTGCAAAGGGTATTTATATATTTTTTTTACTGAGGTTTGTTGATAAGTATTAGAAGGAGGAACACAACACCTATCGTTGGTTAACTGTTCGTGAAGGTACATGAATTAACATGGGTCTTAACCATATGACCCTAAGAGTGACAAGCATCTATTTTCTCCTTACAATATCACCCCTAAATCACTCATTAAGGTCATGAGAGTGAAGTAAATGATCACCAAATTAACAAGCTCTTGATTATTAAACAAATTCTCTTTTATCTGCACCGTAGGAAATGTATGAATGACAGTATGGAGAATATGCATATTGATGTTGGGGTGTAAAGGGTTAATGAAATAAACTTTTCTAAAAATATGTGGTGTCTAAATTTATTATTCTCACCAAGGGTTCCTCCCCGATTCCCCCACCCCTCTCTGCTCGTCAAGGTTGGAAACCGGGATCACCGTAGCTTGAGAATTTTTAAGGTCTTACCTCCTCATCAAGTGAGAAGCAAATCATCGAAAATCATGGCGTAGCATTTAATCGAAGATCATAGCGTTGCAAGAAGATCATACTAAAGGTTTAAGAAATTAAGTGAGTTCATGATGCCAGTCATTCCTTCTGCCTGTTAATATCCGGCAACCATACCTAGCAGAATAGCCTTTTTACTCCTGGACAGTATTTGTCTGAGAGAAATGATAACATTTGCAATTAAGCTACTGATAAAAGTCCTCAAGTACCGTCACATACTCTGCAATGGGACGAAAGGAAATACGGCACGCAATCAATTGCATGATATCCAAGCAAATTTCTCTGGAGGAAATGTTTGTCTTCGAGAAAAGAACCTACCCTTACAAATAGGCCCTCGTTATAGCATTGCTTCACCCGCGAGTAAGTTTCGGGCCCTGCCAAAGCAAACCAGCGAGAGGTTTGAAGGGGCACTTATAATATAATCATTAGTGCCAGATTACCTGCACGGGCAAGCGAAGGAAAGCTCTTACTGAATCGTTTTAACAAACCTTCCAACGTATACGCGTGTAACGTGTGAAAAAAGATCAGCGGCTCATTGAGGATTCTTTAACCTAAGAGGAATGTATTGGGACAAAAGAAAAGGAGAAAAATTTGGCGTCAGTTACTCTTTTAAATTATGATGGCATAAGTCATGCTGAAACGTGTCTTCAAAAAGTTTCTTCGCGAATCTGAAATTTATTTCAATCATATCGTTATCACGAAGCTACGGACGTTTAACAAAGTTAAAGTTTTAGAAACGAGTTGTTTATTTCTATTTTCCTTAATTATCGGTTAAACGAGTCCGTAGAAATTTTTTTCTCCTATTGTTTTATGTTGAGATATATATGGAAGCTCTAATTTCATTTTTTTTCAGTTTTTCGCTCTATTCGTCACCAAGCATCCTTCCAGTTCTTTCATGGTTCATCATGACATCCTTTCCTTTGTTAGAACTGACGCGTCAAGGTTTTCTTCAGGTACTCAATGAATTCTAAAGAGAAAAATCAGCTGCCTTCTAAATTCGTTGACTGATTTCTATTGTATTCGTCAAGAAAATTTATTTTGATCCTACGCACTCACAATGTTTCGAAAATCATTAAGACGTGGAAGAGAACCCATTTCAGTGCTGTAACAGCCATCGTAACACGAAGTGAACCATCACAATGGTGCCACGAACCATCTCCGTCCCTGTCATGATATGTATACTGGTTTTGATCGCTTGCTTCCTTTGTATGCTGGGATATTTTCATTTATGGTTTGCCTGCAACAAGAGACATCGCAAGAAATATCTGGCAAAGAATGGAGGAAAGGAAGCGCAACAAAAGAGACTTGATCATGAGATGTCTCTGCCGCCGACTTATACCACTACCGACGGAAAAATTTTTGAATGAACACGTCGTTTTACTTTGAATGATGAATCAATTTTGTAAAAATTTCGATATTTTGCCTTGCGTAGAGCGGAAACTATATGTATAATGTTCAGACAATTTTTGTTCAATTTGGGTAGTACTAAGAGCAGAAAGTAGAGAGCAATAGGCCTTGCGTAAATCAACTTACGACTCTGTGATACAACACTGCCAAGTTACTTAACTGAAGTGTACCGTTTTCCAAGATAATTTGTGGCTCACAAGGACATCTAAATAAAGTAAAAAAGTATTCAGCGTAACGTTGATCTGAGCAAGAGTGAGAGCTGCGCTGGGAAACCGTGGAAGATTTCGATCGTTTTTGTTAAGCGCGCTAAACTACAAAATGTTCCTAACACCCTTATTTGGAAAACGAAAACGTAAGTTTTTCTCCTACTACGTAGTCCAGAAAAGGAAGACTCCTTTCATGAATCCCTTAATTGCTTGCTGCGTTTGTAGTAAAAAGCTTGTTCGTTTCTTGGTAATATTCAATCGATATAATAAGGAATCAAAACAGAAAAGTATAAATTATCTTAAGCAATGAATGAGTCGATCGTTAAAAGAAATAAGTTGATTTTCGTGATCAATAATTGGGTGATTTCAAGTTCCAAGCCCCATACATGAAAGAGAAAATAAATTATTATGAAGGAAAAAACTAAAACGGTATGACAATATGAATACAGTTAACATTTGTCTAGGATTCAGTTTTTATCAACCATAACTAAAGGCGAGAATGTTGATGAAAATATCCAAGCTTACCGAAAAACAGGAAGTATGTCGAACAACCGTTTGAAAGACATGTAACATGCTTGTTTTATGAAGGTGTTATATCAAATCACCCGAAGTACAATTGTTGAGATCCCTATTGGCCGAGTGACCCTATATTTTTGTGAGGTATTTTTTTCTCTTTCAGTCTTTCCTTCTTTTTTACTTTCTTTTTAATGAGGACATGGTCTCGGCACCTGACAGGAAAAGGAAATTTCTCATGAGAAATCACACCGTGTTAATGCTTATTGACGACTCAATTCAAAGCGAGTCTATCCTTTATTCTTGCAAAAGCTAGCGGAAATTTCTGGCTGTAAGGTTGATCAAATCATCGTGTAACACATTCATGTGTAAATTTTCGATCCACGTTTTAAATCTGATCTGGATGTACGCCAGTATCCTAGTTTTTTTTTGTTATGAGCAAGCCAGGTAATTAGAAAAACACGGCTTGATTTTTATCGTAGGAACCTTCGAATAAACACTAAAGTCCAAAGCATTACGATAAGCCAAAAAAAAAATCAACAAAAAAAAAATAGATTAATCGTTTAAGCAGCTAGTCAAACTGAGCTGATCAAATACGGCTATTTTTTATCCTTCGTTCCAACGATCGTTCGATCAAAAAACCTATTACTTTTAAATTCAAGTTCCCAGGATATGATCATTTTTTTACTTGCAGGAAATCAGTTCGAAAGATTGTTCTGATTCTGAATAAAAAATCGTATTAATCAGACATAGGAAATCGCGGATGCGCGTCGATAAGCATGGAAATTTTCTAAATTAGCTTAAAACGATTATTTCGTGAAAGTTCGTTGAGTTCGATTCCACTCCCTCTATTCGCCTACTTTTGATTTTGTTTCAACTGAGCCAAAATTTGAAGTGCATCCTCACTCCCTGTGGTAGACTGGCCAGAGGTTTCAATAAAAGGCGCTCTATCGCCGCCTGTAAGATTCCTACCGCCGTCTGTTTAGCAAGCAAGTAGGCTCTGGTTTCGAGGTTGTGCCTTTTCCTAGGAGAGCCGCCCATTACACCATCGGTAGCTGTTCATGGAAAACGTTACTGAAACTCCTGAAACCGATAAACAACGGTTTGAAGTAGAACTTTTGTCTCGATTCAGATTTTCTCGATATGTAAATGATGTACCGTGACAACGTCGCATTCGCAAATATTCTAAAATTGTATCTATGTTGAATATAAAACCAAGGTTAAAGTGCCCGTAGAAAAAAATCTTAACTCCGAAAAGGCACAGTGAAGTGGTGAGCCTTTTTCATAAATATTTTATTTAACGACAATAATCTCACCCGTTATCTATCTAAGCTTTACAATATCTAGTCAAAGACAGTCGAATGACGATTAAAATAGCGCTGAAAGGCTAAGCTAACATTATAGTATTACTATCACTGCAATGATAATAATAATATAATAACAATAATACACGTAATAATGATAATCATCATCATCGTTATCATCAAAATTGTTATAAATATAATTACAAATGTTATTATTATTATTATTATTGTACTGCCATATTAGTTATCATCGTTATTGCCCCCGCAGGGTTTTTGGCCCCAGAGGGCCAAAAACCCGAGGAGGCACCTTAGGACTCCCCGCGTAATATAGAGGAAGACTGGAGAAGAGGGAATGTGGGTATTTTCGGTAGATCATAACCAGAAAAAATCTCGATTTGATCGCTTGCACGGCCGCAAGGTATCAACGTTTTTCCCGCAAATGGTCATAACTACACAACTGTAAACAACAAGCCCAACTCAAAAAAAAAAAAGTAAATGGTACTGTAGGGCGGGGGCAGCTCTAGTGAGAACTATAACTAGTTATGAATATAGGTCATAGCTTGAGCCAGTTGTGGGCAGGAAACTTCAAACGGGCATCAAACCACAGGCCATAACCCAGAATTCCTTGCCCCCGTCGACAGCCCTATCCAGTAAAATGTTACTATTTCGTCACAGACTGAAAAATTCAGCTGCTCTTTGAACTGCTGATCTCATATAAGAAGGGAAGATTAATATTTTTATATCCTATGTATCCCCTGCCTGCTAGCGTAAAATATAGGTTTATTACGCATGAAACAGTAAAATATATATTATAGGAATCAACTATTAAATAACTCGATGGTTGAAATAAATTATCATTATATTCACCACTCATTTACTTACAAACCTTTTTAGGCAGTCAGAAAAATTCTACAAATAACAGTCTACAAAACCAAACATTCGCAATCGGAAACTTTTCTTAACAAGGAACTGCATAGGAACGAGTTGATTGCGTGAAATCTTCGGTGTTTGGCGTGACTTCAAACCACGGATGTTTCCATCTTAATTGATTCGATGTTGTATCATCTTTAGTTTCTTTCAGTCTCAAGTCGAATCAAAGTGAACAGGAGGCTCATACGAGTGCAGCATTTGCGTCACAGATCTAGAGGTCAGCAACAAAAAACAGTCGAGAATAATTAGAGAAGAGAAACTGTGATAATTAAAATATAAGGGTGGCCGGATAAGCAGGAGTTTCTAGGTTTCAACTGAAAAGCAACAGCTTCAGTTATAACTATACACGTCAAAAACAACAGACCGTAGAATTCTGTCTTTTTAACAGACCAAACCTAGCTCTGCATCTATTTCTTGCAATCAAAGGTTACCTTAATTTTCAGTTTTTCTTTATCTGAGGGATTCAGTTACAACTGTTTTGTTCACTTGTACATAACTTGATTTCCTGTTAACGTTGGAATACCCATTCCTCTCCTCACGATTTTCAAGTAATCAGAAAAGTTATGTGAAATTAGATCATTTTCTAAATAAAAAAGTAAAGATCTGCATGAATCATTTGCATACCACCTCAAACGCAAAGGAGCATGTGAACTATGGCAAGAGGGGATGTACACTCTAGATCATATTAGTGAAAGGCCGTTTAATGGTCCCCGAAGCATGAACTCAAAATCAAGTTGTACTAGGCCTTGTTTGTTTAATTATAGTGTTTCCCTGTCTGATATGTGTTGGCTGTGGCTTTTTCCCTGCATGAAATTGTGCTAATGTCTCTGAGTAGGGTCTTGGTATTTGATAACTCTCACCTTTTAGAGCACAGTTGAACAACCAGGGTGACAGACTTCAATTTATCTTTTGTGAATCTTTTTCTCCTAGTGTCCAGTTGATAACAGCCACAAAAAGACTTATCCTCTTCTATCCATTCCTGAAAGTACATCAATAAAGGAGACATAGTTTTCTTAGAGAGTATGGAATAACTCCTTCATTGCAATTGCCAAATAAATAAGTAAATAAAAACAAGTCATGGCAAAGATGACATGCTCAATAAAAATATAATTAAGGATGAAAGAATTTCAGAGTGGTAAAAAATTTTGTGATGGTATATATAGAGAAACAAAAATATTTATTTACCAGGTTGTTGAAGTGACCTGAAATTCCATACATTTCCTCTGGAATATATTGTAAAGGGTTAAATTCTGGAAACAAATCACATAGAAATAAATTACTTAAGATTGAAGATATCATACAGTATTTTTAAGAATACTTAATATGCCACTCAGTTTAAAATGATAAACCCGACTTGGGAACAGACAGTTAAATAAGAAAATATTTCATTAATGGTTGTATGATTAATACATAGTAACAACTGATAGTGTTAATATCCTCATTATGATAAAATGATTATCCTTCACAAACAATTGATATAAGGATAAATATTTTGATATCAATTCATTTATTTAGAATAATTTTTTTTCTTCTCTTGAATGAAACATTAATACAAAGATGATGTAATATCTCTTAGAAGATCACTAACTGGAAACAATTGTAAATGTCAAATGATTGTTAACCATGAAAAGAGCCAAAAATGAAGGAACAACATTTCACTCTCAAGATTTCAATATCAACTCTTCTAACTGAAGTCCTTACTCTCTGCCATATGATTCTCTTTCTGGTGGCCAGACCATATATATACTCTCTCATCAAAGTTTTCTTTTCTTATCATCACCTTTCTGCTTGACAGTGTGGTGATAATTTTGTAGGACATTACTTTTTGGTTACTCCATGGAGAGAAAGAGATAGTGAGATCTTAAAAGACTTTTCACTGTGACCTGACTATTATTAGATGACTATGTTTCACAGTGACATTATTCGTCATATTCAGCTCTCTTGATTTGGTAATTAAAAAACTGAAGAGGTTAAAAATTACCAGCTGAGCAATCAAAGTTGTGTGATGATGGAGAAGGAGATTCACTGTCAGCCCATTCTTCTTGGGTTGATTCATGGCTTGGGTTTCTAAAATTAAAGAATTAAATGTAGGTTCTTATTGAAACTAAGAAAAACACTTTTTCATATGCTCATTGTATATCCACAGTGAAGGAAACTTTTTCAAATTGCCATCACAAACCCTAGTGGGTTAATACCATTGTGAGTTAAGATCAGAGTAATAAGCTTTTTTCCTGCCTGGTTTCTGCCTTTTAATGATCGAGATAAGTAATAATTCATTACCATCAACCCATACCAATTTTGAAAGACATCTCTTATGTGACTAATCCTGAGTAGAGTAAGTGCTTGTTGTTCCAAGGAACAAATGTTCAAGCATATCACCCTTTTACCCATATGTCTTGCAAGTATCACCAAAAAAATTTATCTTGCCCAAAAACACATTTACCAGTAACTTTTTAAAGATTTCTACTGCAGTGAATATCCTTGTTAAAGATGTACCTTGTGCTAAACTGTTGTACTGTTAAAAAGGTCTGGCATTATTTTTGGTACATTTTATGTTATGAAAGGCGGTACTTTCAAGTTACCTACTATTTTTTTCTACCTGTAAGAACTCAATGATCTGCCTTCTGTGGCAAAGGTCACTGTCACCTCTGATCCATTTTTTATGCCAAGGTCTAAGAGCTCTTTCAGACCTGTGCTGTCTTGAATCTCTTCATCATTGACCCTTAGCAAGGCACCAGAGGTTGGTATATTGAGATCTCTCATGAGTTCATCTACAGTTGCAAACTGGCAGACTCTAACTCTCTTTGCTTCCTTACTGGGGAGGTGCACAGTCACATTTATGCGTACATCACGAGCTTTTATGGCCTTTAAAACTGGCTTTCTTGATTGTAAGAAGATTTTGGTCAGGGGGCCTCTCCTTGCAATATGTTTCTCATCTAGCAGAAAGGAAAGGTCTTCGACATTCATCTTTGAAGCTACTGTTCCTCTCACTGACTCAGTGGAATCATGATGAGGATCAACCCAAAGAGTAAAGGGATCCCTGAAACTGGACTCTATCAATATTGGCTCCTCACAGGTAAGGACTTCAATAATGTCACCATTCTTTAAAGAGTACGATCTACAAAGAACAAGAAAGAGGATATCACCATTATCATCATTAAGTGTATTTCCAATCTACTATTGCAGGAAACAGGCTAAATAGTGTTAAAATAAAACTAAATTTATCTTTTGGAAAGTTACTTTTAGGAAACAACAATTGTGACTGTGTACACTTATGTATACTTAATAGGCCATTTTACGGTTGTGTACTGAGTTGCCAAGCCTTTGATTTGGAGTGAGGCTGAAGTTGACAATGTTGTGATAAAAATCAGTATCTAGTTAGCATGATAACAAAGTAATTTACATTTGCAAAGCAGTAAGGTTTGTATCATAATAGGTCACCCTTAACCTCACTCCTGTTCAAAGGCTTGGCAACCCAGCACGCAACTGTGAAATGAACCATTTACTCCCCCAATCAGGCTTTAATTTGAGGGCCAATTATTCTCATCATTGTCATTATTATTTTATTCATTGTTCTTTTTTTCTTTCCCGTTAAAAGTTTAATCATTGAAATTTACAATTACCTTATGAACTTCCGTTCATCAAGAACTTCTCCACCTTTAATCAAACAAGTTATAAACCCGAGCTGGTCCCACAGTGTTCGGTTCATCTCCTCTCTGAGATCCTTGACAGTTGCCAACTTGAAATCAGTCAACAATACTTCGTGTCTTTTCTGCAATCGTGAATGCTTAGCAATTAGCACCATTGCCTCAGGCTTAAATTCCAATTCTATTTTCCCATTTGAATCAAGCATCCCATACTCAGTTTCATTTGGCTTGCTAAAATATTTTAGCTTGCCACTCTCCCAAGAAGAACCTTCAATGACCAGTGGATATAACTGCTGAGCTTCAAGAGTCCAAACACCAAGGAACTTGCCACTAAATGTAACGTCCACCTCCACAGCTTCAAAAAACATAGAAAGAATTCAATTAAGTATTCATCTAAATCATGACCACAAAAGTATAAGTTATCATTCAAAATGACACTATGTTGAGAAAATTGCTTCTTCTCTCCTGCTGCATATTTGTACACTTGTTTGTAAGCTGTTTTAGAAGATAAATCAATTTTGTAATGCAGTCAGGTAATAATTCTAGTTAAAGTCATCACCTTACAATTCAATTACTAACTGTCACTCAACCTAAAAAAAAAAGATTTCATAGTACAAACTTGCTCCCTACTGTATGATTTAACTGAAAATAATGTGGACTGATATGGCATTTAACACAATGTGAGTGAATGCTAATCGTTTAACGGCCCATTTGTACAATAACTCACCATAATAATTGTTATTTTGTACTTTAATGTGAAATGCAGTTCCATTTTCCATCTCAACTAGGCCCATCTCAGGTGTACTTTCACAGAGACTTCCATTACTAACCAGCACTGAATAACCTGCCCTACTGTAACAGTTGGAAAGAGAAGACAAGTTTTCTGTTGGTTGTGAGGGTGGATCAATTCTCTCATTGGGCACCAAATCTGCAAATGGAATAAACAATGATAACAATAGTTATTTCCATAACCATATCATATTTTTGCACCTTAAATTTAATATCCTGAGATATGTTGTAAATTAAGTGTTTGAAAAAGCTGACAGTCAGCAATTTTTTTGTAGTCCTAGTCAGGAAGCCATGTTGTATTCTCCTTTCCTTGTCATGGTTTACCATAATTCAAATTGAACAAGGTTTTCTTATACTGAGAGAAAATTATGTAAATTGTCAACCAGTGGACCTGAGGTCCTGAGATGAAGTGCAGTCTCCTTAGACTCCTTAGCCTTAACACCCTCAAACCCATTGTTCTTCAAGGCGCCATTCTCGCTGCCTTGTTCCTTAAGCTTAGTATCAGACTCATTTCAATTCATTGTTTGGCTTCTAGCATGAGCTTGAATTGCTTACCATGGCCAGTCCCTAGAGAGAATGAAGTGGGTTCCGCCATAGTTTCAACAGTGCGTTGCTGGGGACCCCTAGATGCTAAGATTTTAGCCTTCTCTGTAATCTGACAGAGCACGGTTCCCTCTGATAATCCCTGTTTCTTTGCTGCTTGGATGTTTTCCTCAGTCTGTTCCACTTGAAACTCACCTTTCTTACAGGAGTTTGTTGGTTTTGAACTCTCTTGCTCTAAGGAAAAAGTGAAGCACCAGTTTGCAAGGGTAAGAAGTCTCAATAGATGAAGTATTACGAAGTTTCCGCACAGCCCCATACTATTGTAAAACAAATCTATTTTCTCAATGGAAATGTATTGTTTTTGTCATTGTTTTCTCTATTCAAGAACTGAATGCATAATGAAGTATGGGGTTGTGTAGAAATTTTACCTTACGATCCATGACAAGGGAAGCTGATCGAGTTGAAATTTAAAACTTTTCATCCCTCTGAATCCTTTTGTTTGTGGCGTTAAATATATACTAATCAGATCAATAATAGTTTTAAAACCAGGATAAACATTATTCCAAATAAATTCAAGGCTGCGCCTCACGATAAAAGAAAAATCAGATTTCTAAGCAAAAAAGCATATAAGCAAATAGCGTAACCTACGATCGACAACTTGGAAAGGTTTCGATTTTCTTAGTAATGAAGTACTTCAGGTTATAAAACTAGTAAGATCACAGGGTGAAACTGATACAAGCGCCGTTTTTGTCAAACCTAAATTGACTGAAGTGACGATACTTTCACTTTCCATCCCATCAAAGTGCTCCAGAATTTGAGCATCAGTCTTTACGCAGTTCGTCTCAGCCTTGTAGTTTCTTAACGACAGCTCTAGTTTTTCGGTTTCGCCGGAACTAAGTTCATCGTTAAGGGGGAAAGGAAGAATATCGCTTTCTAGCTGATCCTTACTGCTTCCGGGATGTATCAGGGCAATCGTGAAGACGAGCTTCTTGACTCGATCAACCACCCAGCTGTCCAAACGAAGCTGTAACGTACAGGTCAGTGCAGACAAACTGAGTTCCTTGATTGAAACCGGGTCATTTTTTAACAGCTATTAGAGCTGTCACTGTCTACATTTAGCAAATATTTCCAAGCTCCGGAAAAAAGGGCATTCCCCAGGCAGGAAATAGCAGGAAGAAGCACCAATGGTACCCAGGCTTTTATCAGTTTTGAGAAACGGAAGGAAAAGTCTAGAAGACAACAAAATGAGAGTTTTTCTTCTACGAAAACAATGCCTTTAAAATTGTCCGATCGACTTTGGAAAAATCATACCAGTCTAGATGTTGTGAATGAACAATAATGATAACAATAATTAAAAATACCATTAAATATTAACACTTCGAAAATTTCCCCCTCTGCGGTCTGCGTCACAAAACCGGAACTAACAGTAGAACCGGATATAAACTAGGTGGTAAGTATTTACAATTTACTTGCATTGGGTACATAATTACAGCCTAATAAATTATCTCTTAATTTCTACTTTAGTCTTCCTTTCGGCCCTATGAAATACTAAATTACAATCACACAAAAATATAAAACTAGTTAAAAATTTGCAAGTAGTCTCTAATCCAGACCTTCCACGGCCTAGCGGTTGTAACATTTCAGTTACACGGTACAATCTGGTTACTAGATTAGGGTGCAGTTAGGTTACTCCTAAATTCTCCCAGGACGTACACCGGATACCGACGTGATTGTCAATTATTCATTTGGGGAATTTTAGCATGGTCAGAGTGATAACTAATCAAGACGTTTCAACCGTTATTCCAGAGATCTAGGCACATTTTCAGCCCTGTCCCTTAGAGATCTCGAATCCTTTCCGTTTTGAGACTGATGAATCAATCGAGCTGACTCTCTGTCCGGGATCTCGTTTCAATCCACTCTTCCTTTGTGTTTTCGTATATGATTTTGCTTCCGAAATCTCTATTCAGATTTCAAAATTTTCCCACATGTATGCTTTATGATGTTCTTAGAGTAGAGGATGCTTTATTGATTGCAAGAAATGAGAGATTGTTTCCTCTTGAAGAGGAGTGTGAGTATGAGGAGTATGAGTAGTACGAGTCTTTTTTCTTGTTCATCAAGAAAAAATGAGGAAAACAAAACACACCATACGTAGATCGACATGTATGTGTTCAAAGATAAAAGGAAACTCTGATAAGTTATATTATACCACCACTGAATCCATACAAATAAGACATTTTTATTGCTCAATCTCGTCAGGAGCAGCTACATAGAACAATCAATTTACAACAAGAATTTTACGCTGTTTAAATGGCTGAAAAATCTTCTTCCCCTCATTTGTTAAGGTCAATGTGGGATCTTCCAAATTATTATTTCACGTTTCATCCCTTTAACTAATTGAAATTGTCATGCAAGATGATTTGAAAAGTTCTCAACAAAATTTTGCCTATTATTCCAACTGCGACTATTTTATTTTAGAGAAACTCCAACACTTTGACGCTTTTTCGAACAGCATTGCTGTATCCTTCATTAAACCGAAACCAAATAAGGCTTGGCTGTGATCGAGCTGACTGCGAGCTGGTTTTGTCTCCTGGAAAGAAAAAAGTTAAACAAGAGTGGAAGCTTCAGATTTTTAATTTCAAAAGTAGTGTCAAGCCTAGGTTTACATCTCAGAAGATATTACCTGTGTCTTTAGGTTTAACCTTCACTGGACGTCCAAAGAAGTCTAAAACAGGCTGAAAATAGGGAAGAGAATTAAACAAAGCATCATTTGTTTCACTGCGATAAGATCGTTTTGATAAAAGTAAGAAGACTGCAAGCCAAGCCATTAGTCAGTCTATCAACCTAATAGTCAGATCAGCATAAAAAAATTCCTCCTCTGTTCAACAACCAGTTGGCGAGTCAGTCAGTCGGTCCATTACTTCCTGCTTATGTTCATCTGTCCATTGGTTAGTTCGTCAGAAATTCAATAGACCTAAAGTTTACTTTCCTATCACAAGTCTGCCCACTCACAAGGGGGAAAGTTAACAGAGATTCCGGTACCTTTGTCTCTAGCGGTTTTGCTTTACTAGTATCCAGAGACAAAACAACTACAGGCTTCTTTAATTTTTCTTGTTCCAGCTTCTTGGAGTCACTGGTATTTATGGGAGGACTATATCTAGGGAAGAAAAATAACAATGGCACATACATGAAAATTATCTTCAAATCTTTAAGTATACACCTGATTGATAAGTTTCTCCAGTGATGGGCTAAAGCTGAGCTACAAATAAATCAACCTTTCCAACTGAAACACAGAGAAATGGAAATGCAAATTTTACTTTAAATTCAGCAAACAAAGCGGTAGTGGTGGGAACTCTAAAGAAAACAGATCTACAGTAACAGTTTGAATATTGAACTGTGGAATGGGAGTATAACATTGATAAAGAATTATCAAAATTATTTTTACTCCTCAAGTTTAAATACAAGTTGAAGGAGTTTCTTGCTGATTATTTCACTCCAGTCTTGTTGAGGTCAGCTTTTCGAAAAAGATAGTTCGACATTCTCCTTTCCCTGCTGAGATTTCTTGCCATCAACCCTCCCCCCCCCCCTCCCATCTTCAACAGTACATGTGTGTTAACTGTTTCAACTCTCGTGGTCAATGGAGGATACTGCAATACAGTATTGACTTAACCACAGAAACGATGTTCAAGAAAGAAAAGAAAAAGCACCAGTGTCTTATCACTGGTATTTATGAGGTAATCAAAATGGATTCGCAATCCTTACCTTTCATCCGCACGAGATTTAAAGGCTCTCTCAGCTCTTCTCATTTTTTCCAACTCAATCTGCATCACAAAGATCCCAAATGCATTAGTAAATTCTCTCAGAGATATCGTTTAGAACACAAACTGTTGTGTTCCAGTTTCAAAGTGATGTTACAACAGCTTTACCAAAGAAATGTTATTAGATGGACTTGACTTCCTTCTCCTGAAATACGTTACTTAATAAAACAAATAAGGAAATGAAAATGTTGTTTGACTGTGGACTCTCTCCATTGAAACTTCCTAACTCTATAACATAGAGCGTCCAGTTGAGGTCCTGTTGTCTTTGCTGTTACAAAAACCCTACTGAAGACCAGTGCTTTAAAGTAGAAAAGGAAAAAAAGAGTAGTGTTACCTCTCGTGCTATAAGCTGCTTTATGGCATACGTCAACTGCCTGTGCCGAGGCAAACCAGGAAATTTTACAGCTTCTTCTACGTTTCTGTAGTACAAGAAAAAAAAACCCTTCCACGTTTCAGCAGGGTTAGAGCAGAATTGAAGAGGAAATCAGAATCTTTATAACCTTCATGGTCTTCAAGAGGTTGTGGAGGTAACTGGGTCACCTTCTGCCCTGGGTTGAAGTGAAGTATGAACCCTATAACTCCCAATATCTGATTGTTAATTCTCCCCACTCACTGCCGCACCCAAGGTAACGACTTCTACCTGATAAGTTTGAGTACTCTCATTACCTATTTGCTTGATAATGTATGGATATTATAGGGAGAAGTTACAAGTTAATCACTTCTTGGAGTTAAAGGGTTCAGGGGAAGGCTTGCAAAATTGGGTGTTAAGATTTCTCTATCCAAATAAAGGTTCAGTTTTCAACAATATTTTTTAAGGAGAAAAAAACCCTCAAGCCCAGGATGTAACTTCAATCAACTTAGCAGTGAACATACAACTAACTATCAGCATGAAAGGAGTTCTACAAACACTCACGGATCTAAAACATATGTGTATTGTCCATCAAAATTCCTCTCTTGATGGAAAGTCACATTGTAGGCTATCATGGTATCAATGAGCTCTGCTAATTGTTTTTTCTCACTTGCTGAAAACAACTGAGTGTTAACCTGAAAAAAAAAAAGGCAACACAACTCAATATATCTCTTGATAATTTGGTTTTACCAACTGAGTTGATGATGTTAATTGGCCACTGTAAAGAGTTTCTAAAGCTGACATCTCAAGCGTATTTCTAACTTACATTATTAACTCAGTTAATAAAACCAAAGAAAGAAAGCGTATTTCTAACTTACATTATTAACTCAGTTAATAAAACCAAATTATCTTGTTATACCCTTTACTGAAGCAGCACCACAGTTTCTTTAGAAACTGATCCACTCTATTCAGTAGATCTCTCTTGGTTTTCATAACTCCTAGAATGATCTTGACGACTGAGAGGACCCTTTCCAAAACACACCCTTTATTGGCCTTACAATTACCTATTAGTGGGGGAGTAGGGTCCTTGGTCTTACCTTTTCTATTAAGTCTCAGAGAATTTTTCTGTTTTTGAACAAACTTAAAACAAATCCTGAAGAACAGGGTAATTTTCTCCTTTTACGACTCCATCACTGTCTAACAACTTTTCCCAACCTCCCCTTGTTTTCCCTCAGTGCCATTTGGGGAATCTGAACAGAACAGAGTAACCTAAAAATATTGTCATCCATATGTAACCAATCCCTTAAGAGTCTTAGGGGGCATCATTAATGGCAATAACCTATGAGGTTTCCTTTTATGTATTTTTGTGTGTAATAAATATCATGATTTGATTTGATTTCAAGTGAACAATACAAATTATATGCTTACAGGTCTCAATGTGGGGGTGATTACTTCCAACATAAATGGAAGTAAGTCCAGACAGGCTATTCGCAGACTAATATTTTTCCTAATGTGTGGAGATGACTCATTCTTGATAGCATTTACAAGGTTCTTGGTCTTGGTTTCTTTAAGGTGGCTCTGAAAGTGAGCAATAAACAGGTCAACTGTCTTGTTACTGTTTTATAAATGGATGATCTTGAACAAATGGAATAGTGACTACCCTTGGTCAAATGTTTACAATCAAACAGCTTTACTTCAGGAACAGGTGTCTGTTCTTAAAAGATTTACTGAAATATCAAAATTGTTTTCAAAAGAGTTGCATTTGCATTTGCATTACATCAAGTGCATCTAAAATGAGGCAGCAGATTATTAAAGTCTCACAATTGTCATTGAAACTCATGGGTATTCTCTTTTCTTCAGGTTTATAAAAACCATTTTTTTTAGTTTTCTATCTTAGAAACCACTTCTTAAGTTTCCTTCTTTATGCATGCCTCAAATAGACTACAGGGTGAGGGGGGGGGAATGTTTCCTTCAACCCTCATGATCTCACAACTTACACTCCCAACTACAATTAAAAAGGTTCTTCCAACTGTTCACCATTTGATAATTTTCTTAATTTTAATAATATGTGATAACATATAAACTGAGGGTTGGATTGTGGTCATAAACAGTGTTATAAACACTTCTGTTACCTCATATTGACTGCTGGGATAGCTAAGCTTTGAGTGTGACTGACTTGCACAAAACAAGTGAAATGCCACTGATATAAAAGGACTGTATCCCTGGAGAATGTAACTCTGGCGCCCTATCACCGCTTGCTCAATGAAGTCAGAGAATTCCAGCCACTCTGTTCCACAAACCACCTGTTAAAAGAAATAAGAAGCATTACTAATCCAACAGCATAGGATACCTCTATAACACAAGATACTTCCAACCCCCTTCCCCTTCCCCCACCCATGCTGCATTTTGTAAGTTTCCCTGACAATTTACAAGTACTCAGTTATTCCCATTGAAGGAAAAAAGCCATGAAACTAACACGACTTGTCCAAAACCATGACACAAAGACATGACAAAAGTCCCATCTGAAGTCCACCATGTAAACCATAAGGTCACCACAAACCTCATAGTTCTAGTCACAAATCAGGTAACAAATTGTATGGACTCCTTAGAGTCATTTCATTAATCATTCACAATGCCCTTGCCATTATCAGTAAGTAAGTCAAATTTTTTCCACTTACCACTTCAAATCTGGGATCTTTAAATTTCACTTGCAAATAATTCTCAAACAGTCCTGAATAATCACAAGAAATGATCCTAGGTTAGCATGTTTGTCTGTTGTACATCCATTTACTATGCAGTCACATTACCACCATCTTAAACCCTTAACATCAGTATCCATATTCTCCATACTCTTTCCCATGTTTCATTTGGTACTGACAAGGAGAATTCATGTGAAGATCAAAGCCTCTTAGGTTGGCAATCATTTCCTTTAATCTGATGATCTTGATGAATGATTTAGCAGTATAACAGTAGGGAGAAATTTGATGCTGGTCACTCTTAGGGTTTAAAGGGTTAAAGATATGCCAAACAGTCGCACATGGAATACAAATACTCTCTAACAGCTCTCATTAGCATGTCAGTCACTATAAGAGACATCTCAAATACCTCACAAAAATTTCACTCAGCCAGAATTTTACATTCTATGACCAGCCTCAGAGGATATTATATCTAAGAACTGGGGAGGAAGAATCTACTTTCAATCAGAATGAAGAGAAATGAAAGTTTATTAAATTCTAAAGAATGTTTCCTTTGATAAATCTACTTTATTTCACTTTGAAATTGTGAAGGGGTAGCAGGGGAGGATTTATATTCCAAGCCTCCCTTGGGCCACTCTTGCTGATAGAAAGTATACAACAGCAACCTACCTTGTGTTACTTTATCATACTGCCCATTTGACATGGCAGAATGAAGAACTGTGTGGAAACGACTTGCCAGTGATGTCATTCCTCTCTGCTCACCAACACTGCTCATATTTCCCTGAAACTCACCCAAGGGCATTCCTCTGTTATCTGCTAAACTTTTATGGTTTTCAATGTCTGCAATGTCTGCAAAACGACGTCTTTTTGGTTTGGGAAGTTGGAAGATTTCTTGCCAGATTGAGAACAGACTGCGATGAGAATCCTTCAGACCAATGTCCGTAGCTTGGACATGCTGTAATCCTACTTGTCCATGCCTCTTTTGAATGAACTGCAAAGAGAATACACGAGTCTAACATGGTCTTGAATAGAGGAGAGGCAAGTTAGGAGGCTGGAAAGTAATGCTGTATGATAGTGACGAGTGTTATCCCTTTGAGAGGTGAACATTAATTGCTGTTCCTACACCTATGGCCCAGGAATAAGTTTTTCTTCAGTAATTATAAATATTGGTACAGGTACATAATGGAGAAAAAAGATCTTTCCCAGACTCACACAGCAAGTTTTGGTATGGTATCTATTCTCTAGTGCCCATGGTTGACCCAATGATAACTTGAAATTTTTCAGTCTTGTAGTTTAGTTATTATTCATGTAGGAATACTTTCCTCAAGAGAGAAAAAGGGAAAGAAAAAGGTAACCTTGAGGCATGGTATAAGTGGCTAACAAATAACATAATACCAGCATAAATGCTTTAAACAGTCAAACACTAAAATAAATATTCTATTGTCTTTCCAGTTGGACTTTTTGCAAGTGTAAAATATTCCAAACAAGTATCAGTCTGGTGTAAACATCAGACTAAAACTGTTCGGAGAGTTTTACAATGCTTTTTTGAGAGAGCAGTTTGAGCATCCATTTTCACAATGATGCAGATACATGTAAAAAATTCTAGCAGAATATTTATAGGTCAAACAAAAATGTTTCATGTCTAACCTGCAGGGTGTTTAAACATGACCTGATGTCATTATCAGTTTTTTCACATAAAGATGTCAGTGTTGTCATGTCTGTATTAACTGATTCTTGTCTGGATATCTATACACATGGAGAAGATATATCATCATTGTGTAAAACAAGATTCCGAAGTTGATTATTTACTGTATGTTTCATACACAGGGTCAGATCAAGAGACAAGTCAAGTCTACCAATCACATTAAACTTTACCTCACCTTCCTGGCTTTACTAACAGAAATTCTAATAATAATGATAGTGATGCATTTGTACGGTGTACTTACAAATTAGCATGCTCTAACTAATAAATAGATTCCATATTGCTGTGTATCTGTTGAGTAATACATCACAGATGACGTCAAAATGTGGTAAGTACAAAAAGTGGCACATGAGGATTAGCCAAGTGTGTCGTTGATGTTCTTACCACATCTTGATGTCTTGAGGATCTATTACTGTACAGACCCACAGCAACATTTATTTCATATGTTGTTAATGGTGGTATCCTCTATGCATTTTTCCTCCAATAGATCATTAGGAAAAATTGATCAACACATACATCATTTTAAATCTTGTAGCTATTCACTTTCAATCTAGTTTTCATTTCCTAATACATGTAGTATTCAGATAGGACATGACCCACTTGCATTAGCTGAGGCTCCAATAGATCATTAGCAAAATTGATCGGCACATAAATCATTCTAAATCTTGTCACTTATTCACTTTTGATTTATTTTCATTTCCTTGTAGTAGTCAGATAGGATATGACCCACTTGCATTGGCTCAGGTTATCAGTAACTTCATGCTATTTGTTATCAGTTTTTATTTAAAAAAAAGCTGATAAACTCCTGAGCAGATACATCAAACAGGAAACTAAGTAATAACAAACAGTCATGTGTCTGTGGGAATACTGAAAGTGATTAAGAGTTGATAGTTAATAGTGTATATCACTTGATTAAGTTCCCTTCATGTAATGAGACAGCCTTTTTTACCAACATGAAAGTCAACAAAAATATTTGATGACTCTTTATTTTACCAAGATCCTTACAAATCAAGAATATCAATAAATCTCTACAAGGATTTCTAGAAGATCAACCTAAGGACTTAACAGTTTACCTCCCATGAAAGACAGTGAAAGAATTTTCCTTACAATTTTGAAATGATATCAATATTACAGAGATGAGAATGAAGAAAAATGTCAATTAGGATTATTAGTTGATCCAATGCCAATTTTTCCAAACCAACATCATAAAAATTGTGTAGCAGACAGTCAGGAGAATTACTAATGAGATCTCAGGAGTGAAAGGCTTGAAAGATATTCAAATATCCACAAGACTGCTACACATAGGCATTGTGAGATCCTTAATGATTTTAGGGTGAATCTTAGGACCTTGTAAAGAATCTTGAAAATCCTTAAAATCAATCATGATTTGACATTTTCAACCTATTTCTATCCAGGATTACCTCTAAAAGACGAGTGGCAAGGCGGCTGGGAATAGTGGGTGGAAATGTTACCACAAAGGCCACTTGACGTAACTGACGAAGAGCAGGTGCATATCTATAGCAAAACAAAATACATTTAATCATGCATGGTAGATCAATCAGGATTTACTGTTGAAATAAAAGTATAATTCATGAGTTTAATGCCACTAATGGATAAGAGATCTGCCAGCTGAAAGTAGAGAGGAATGGTTTAGTCTTGTGTAAACCTATCATAAAATGTTCTAATTTAGAGGAATAGGGGACTGCCTGTCAGCATAAGTACTCCAGGTTCCATAGTTGCTATGGGAGCTGAAAGAGCATAAGATAAACCCTGAGCAAGCTGAAAAATGTAGATTACAAGGTACTGGATCTATCAAAAATAATCTATTTATTTACAGGACAGTCACCAAGTCATTACAGTGCACAGATAGAATACATGTAAGGAGAATGTCCTTTTAAAATTAAAGGAGGACATGTCAACTCCAATGATCTGAAAGCTAATTCCGCTAGGGATGACCATTACATAGTTGGCTATTCATGAGAGTCTGGTGCATCATCATGGAGACAGTTAGTTTGATCAGTTCTTGTTACCCCTTTGATTGTCAGTGCACTGGAATCAGGCTATGTCTCTGACCAAAATGGAGCTTTCTCAAAAGCTGATTTCAGTGGTCTTTGATCATTTTTGTAAAAAAATTCTGCTCTACATCATTGTTGCGTTTTCAAGTTTATCTTATGAAGTATAGATAGAAAACAAGAAGCCCTTCTGTATACAAGACATGTAAAGCACACCCAACAAATTTTAATCCGAATAAATCAGATTAAAACTGTTGGGTGAGCTCTACAATGTTTTTATTTTTTTGTTTTTGAGACACAAGTCCAGGCATCTGTTTCTCACCACAATGCAGCAAAAGCTATTAAAAGTCTTCCTGTATCTAAAACATGGTAAGCATTACAAAAAAGTTCAATCTTAAAATAAATTAGCATGAGAGCTTTGGACAGTTTTCTTGTTTAACTAAATAAGTTCTCGTGGGCTCCTTAGGATATTTTTTCTTTCTTATGATGATGGCTTTTGTGATTACTTTGGGTTTGGTTCCATAAGGTTTAATGAAAATGTGCCCTAAAGATCAAGCCCAGCAGTAAAGCATCAGTGTCATCTTGTGAAAAAAAGAATTAACAAATAAGCCTTCCTATTTTCCCAGGAATTTACAGTTGAGAGAACCTTGTTTGCTGCAGGTTAAATCTATTAAAATTGTTTGTTCAACTTACTGATCATTACAAATACATATGATTGGCCGTGACAAAGGTCCACTTTTCTTCTTCTTTCTTCCTTTTTGACTGGGATCAGTGTCTGTAAAGATAATTGCTTCATAATAACCTCTACAGAGCTGTGTCAGTAGATTAATCAGCTGCTCCGTGAGTCTGTCACAGCCAGTTGTTTAGACCTTAAATCTTTTGTATATGAATGAGTTAAGTTTATTAAAACTGACTTGGGACACTCTTGAAAAGCACTTATAAGAACCTCTAAAAATTACAACTTCAAGTCATAGATTCATGACACATATTTCATGTAGATTACATGAGTGGTACTATGAATCCTCTCACAATATAATTTATTCCAGAACTTTGAAATTTAAAGGGAAGAAAACTTAAAAATGCGTTCTTGTTTCAAGGATGATGACATTAATAAGTAAATGAAAGACTAAATTTAACAGATTCAACATAATTTGCAGTATTGTAAAGAATAGACAAGTACCTGAATTCTTTTGCTTGACAACTGATAACAAGACATTTATAGCTGGCTGTTATAAGAAGAGCAGAGAACAATCTCAGTAAATAAGTGGAAATATATGATATCCGCTTTAAGAAGCACTATGTAAATCTTAAAATGGAAATTTATGTAGCTGTTAATAATCATGAACGACATCACAATAAGTAGATAAAACAAAGAAAGTACACATAGTTAACTTGGGGAATTTAAACTTACAGCTGGTGCTCCATCAATTTCATCAATTACTAAACAGTTTGGCTTTTCATTGCCTCCTAGTACAGATTTCATCTGGGTAGATGCTTCAAGGGTATTCCTGAAAATCTCTGGGGAGCGATCATCACTAAAACAGAACAATTTTACAAATATGTGTTCATTTAAGTTTAAGATGTGGTTGGGGTCTTTGTTCTGGCTTTAGGTGACACAATTCATTACTCATGGTGCCACTTTCTGCCCAAGAATATAGAAAGGTATTCACAAACTGCCAGCTTGGAGGACAATACTTCATTTTACAGTTGCATGCTTGGTTGTCAAGCCTTTGAACAGGAGAGGGACCTAGGATGACCTTGTTATGATAAAAATGTTGCTGCTTTTAAAATGTAAATCAATTTGTTGGAAAAATTCCAGATTTCTCATGCCACAGAAATTAGGAGAAGCTCAAAGAGGTAAGGGCCATTAGCTTGGAAGACTTAATCACGTTATTGAAACCCAAGAGCTACATCTTTATTAACATATCTAACAAAATGTTTTCACCAAAACTGAAAAAAGATATAAAGGAGGTTAGTTTCTATAAAAACTGTGGTGCTGAGTCAGTGGGCAGGGCTCAAAATTGCAACTGATAAGGTCTCCAATGCGACTACAACTTGGTGACTAAACATTCAAGTTTAGTCACCACTTTGGTGACTATGTTCCTCTCATAAATAAAAGATTATAGGTGAGAAACAATTTCCTCATTCTTGTTTCTGCTTTTCTGCTAAAGGAAATGCAAATTAAGTCTGTTTACCTTTAAGTTAAAACTTGAAATTGCTTTCAAATCATTACTTCCGAGACAACATTGCAGCAGTTTCAACATGGTGACTGCAACATTTTGTTGAAAGACCACTGAATTTAAAAGTGTTCTGTCACAGATTCCAATGCAAGGAACCGGATTTCAAAGCACATGCTTTCTTTCACCATGGGCTTGATCAAGTGAGACCAGTCTACATCGAAAGTCATGAATTATTTATCACAAGAGAAGAATACACTGAGCGATTTTTCGTAATTTACTGCAGTCTAGAAATTACCATGAAGCAAGATTGTTATTAGTATGCAAACAAGAAGCATTTCAAAGCCTTTCAAAAACATTTGTTCAGAGCGTGAATCTCATGCAGCAGTTACCGCAGGATGTTTTAAACATGTTTTAAACATGTTTAGTTCCACAAGCTGAACAACAATTCCAATTAAATGAGGCTCTAATCTGAGTCTCTGTTCTTGTACTATCTGGTGACTGCATTTTGCATTTGGCAACCATTTTTCCTTCAATAGTCACCAAAAGGTGACTTAGAATTTTTTTTAAATTTCAAGCCCTGGTGCGGGCATAACAAAATAATTTGGTTGATCAACTGAGTCACAAATTACAAATATAAATCTGTTTTAAGAAAAAAATGTTGTCGCCTGACAACTTTTAGTTCAAAAGGGAAAGATCTTAACTATTCCCAACAAATGACGTTTCAGTAAAAGGTGATAGAAGATCACAATTCTGCTTTGCTCTTGAACTGTCAGTTAGATCTTTGTAGCTATAACAGTTCTCACCTTGCATTCATCTCAACCACATTGTATCCAGCATGCCGTGCAATAACATGAGATAGAGTTGTTTTACCGAGTCCTGGAGGACCACATAACAGTGCCACCTAAAATGTATTAGATTTTTTTATTGTTTACCTAAAAGGATTGCTACAGTTCAATTTTTTCTGTTTTTCATGTACTAACTCAATCCGTTTGTTGGCTAAGTAAAAGTAAAAGGCAGTTTAGGACTAAATGCACTTACTGCTGTAAAGCTGTAAAGTATTTTTGGAAAAATACTGTCCACTATTTTTAAAACCACAACATACTTGGGGGAAGGTTTATGGATTTACACAACAACATAATATAGTATCTACAGCCTTCCTAGAAGGAAGGCACATTAGGCAGAATTATAGGTAATCAAATAATTCCAAGTACAACTTTAAAAAACTACAAAATGTGTGAATGAATTTACAAATTACGAATTTTTTTTTAACCTTTGTTTTTCAATGCATTCTATTCCAAACTATCCTTAAGACATTTGCCTCCATATGAACAATAGGCATATTGTCAGGTGATAATAATCAGCATTTAATTTTAATTTTCTACATTCCTTTTCATCTTTTGGAACTCAGTGATTGAGCACATTGAATATGTATATTATTGATCAGTAAATCATTCAGCTAGATAATTACCGTAATTTCCGGTCGTTTACCCACGGGTAATCTGTTGATTTTGCATTAAACGCGCGCCACTGCGGGTAATAGGGAGGTGCGGGTTATGTGACAATTTTAAAATCCAGTGGTAGTTGAATTGAAAAAAAATATCACCAACATGCGTTTCCACCTCTCAAGTAAATTTTATTGTGTTAATAGTGCCGCAAAGCGGCACGAAAACATGATGCCGACTCGAGTTTATTTCACGCATAATTAGTTGCGCGACGAACAAATTATTATCGGCATGCGTGAAAACAAAACCTTGATGGTGACAAAAATTATGCATAGATATCCGGCGCATCAGTAACAAATTTCCATTTAACACTAGCTTGAGCTAAAGAGAATTTTCCCGTTTTAAGGGACTTGTTAGGCCCAATAGAACCGGAGATATCGATTTTTTTCAGAAATCGCCGACAGTACTTTATAATTCAAGTTTTAATACTCACCCAGCTTTTTTTCAACAAATCAACATGGCGCTGAACGATCGCTCGCACAAAATGTGGCCACAAATTCGCATTCTGTCAAGTACGAAACTTTGAGATTTGGGCATGGGCCGCTAGCGTTTTTACTGTATAATCTTATCAATAAAGTACATGCTGATATTGACACAGAATTGTGCACGCGTCTGAATTTCTTTGACCTTTAAACTCGACAAAGACGCTTTCAAGTTTTCGAAAGTTGGATCAGACAACTTTTAAAAGACTGAAATGTATCACCTTAATGTCACGTTTTTGCCACCAAAAAGTTGAATAACAACGTGCGGGTTATCCACCAGTGCGGGTAATCTGTTGACTGTTTTTTTTTGCCATATGCAATAATCGGCCGGTGCGGGTAATCGGCCGTGCGGGTAAACGACCGGAAATTACGGTAACCAGTCTGTCTAAATGTGAGAGACAATAAAATTACTACCTCTGGACATCACATTAATCCATACCTTGTGAACAGGCCGACCAGAGGCATCAACTTGCTAAAAGAGAAAATCTGTTGTGAGCAAGGGTTTATATTACCAACTGTGCTTTAACAAATGAAAATCAAGGAAACATAGGTATACGGATATCATACAAATCCTTTACCAATACATAGCAAGTACAAAAATTCCAGCATAACCATTAAATTCTAACATATATTCTGAAGAAAATAAAATATAAAGTTGCCAGTGTCAAAAAAAATCCTTGCAAGTAATAATGAATGACACTTCTTCAAAAACAAAGATACTCTTTTTTAACAGTGAATATTATATATTTATATATTGTATCATTGGGTTCAGGGTTCAAAATAATTTTTAAGCTTTTAGCGTGAATCAGTCTAGGCTTTTGTCAAGGTTCTTTTTTTTCCCCACTGTCAATAATAAATACACAGTCAGCACATGTATTACTCTTTTTCTTAAGAAATCTTTTTTTATTTATAAAAAATTTATATGTTTATGGTGTACCTATAATATACTTATACTTGTTTATGTTTCCAGAAAGCTTTTGAAACATTTCTTGGCTGCTTTATTGCCTGATATGAAATGTTCACCATAACATGACAGCAACATTTACTTCAGTTTGACGACCAATAGGCATCATATTTTCTGTAAAATTCTAGTTCTTTGGTGAAAAATCGCTGGTAAGGGTGCTAAAAGTTCACTTACCAGTGATTTTTCACCAAAGAATTAGAATTTTACAGAAAATATGATGCCTATTGGTTGTTATAATTTATTGAACCCTGCCTATGGTAAAATCAATTTGGCATGGAATTCTAAACGGTTTAATCATTTTCGGGCTTGTATCAAGACACAAATACTGTATTTAGAACTGTTTGCAGTCTTGAGCTAAGTATCTATCAGTGCCTCTGCATCATGTGAAAACTCCTTATTCCTTGTTGAGATTCAATTGTAAATGAAACAATTTGAAAAAATTGTATGGTCACTATATGACAGAATGTTTCCCCCTCAAGTAAAAATACTTTTCATGCAATATCATCGATGGTACTCACATTCCAGTCAGCTTCATCTTGGATTCCTGTAAACTGCTGTTTCTTGTTGTTTTTTGTAGAGTTAAAGGTCTTTTGTTTTGTTGCCTGGTCAGCTTTGACCTTGACTTTCTTGTCCTGCCCTTTTCCAAACACAGTTTTGTCCCAAAGTTTTAACCACTTTAAAAGTGTTCTATTTATAGCCTTGAGTGGAAAAAACAAATATTAAAATATGTACACATTAAGCTAAATTGTACATGCCTTACACTGTGTGATTTATTGGAGGAAAGACCCATAAATAACTTCACCATTATGAAATTTCTTTCCTTCATTTTGTTAAACAAATAGATGCCATGCCACCATGCAGTTCTGTAACAGAGCTGCACCTAATGTGTCACTTTTTTGTTCTCGCTATGTTTTGACATCATCTGTGATCTATTACTGAGTAGTCACAGAGCAACATGGGCACTGATGGTGAAACAGATTAAGAGGGGAAATATATTTAAGGTGATTCCTAAGTATTGCACAGCGCATCCTCTACTGTCCATAAAAATTGCATAATCAGGGGAAAAAGCCTGCACAAATTCCAACAACACAGCATTGCTTTCAATAAATGGACCAAGTAAAGAGGTATGATGGTCTATAGCTCTTGAATGAGCATGGTGATCAAATTTTTTTTCTTCATATTTTTGTTGTACAATTCATCCCCTTTAAATTGGGGAAATTAAAATAAATTCTTACAAGGGAAAAAAAGATAAAGCTGAAAGCATGCATGAAGCCCATTACTCAAAGATGCAAATTATGACCTTGAAAGGAATGACTTGAGGAATGTTTTGAGTCAATGTCATTTAAATTTGAATCATTTTCCCACAAATTATATATCAAATTGTTCCATACACTCAAGACTTTCCATCTATCAAGTTTTTTTTTAAGTGGTACTCTAAAAACCCTTGCTTCCAATTGCAGCAAAATGTACTGTGAATCGATGTAATGACACATGTGATTAGTGCCAGTACAAGCATAAATGGGTTAAGTTTGGCCCATCATATCTCCTAAACAAGCACAGTAACCTTGTAACTGTTTTTAAGTTAAAGATTAAGTTTGGTTAGACATTAGTGACATGTAAGATCAAAAGGGCTATCATAGTACCTCGTGTGTTGTTGCTTGAGAGAGAGAGTTAGTGCGAGAGAGTTATCTGCGTAGTTAATTACTGTGTTCATTTGTGACTTCTATTCAGGTGTACAGAGAGGACAATCGCTAAACATATTTTTCTCTCCTCTTGTTGTTTTTGTTTTATTATTTGATCGATTATTGTTAGGTTTTTGTGCACTTGTCTTTTCTTGCATTGTAATGTAATAATTATTGTTTTAGCTTAACTCTATGTAATGTCGCTTAGATTAGGTATTTTTGGCTTGTGTTTTAGTTTGACGTGTTTGTCATCAGATTATTACTCTGAAATTTAGTGCATTGATGTCCTTGTGAGAACTTTGAATTGTGACATCCCTATGGTGTAAACGCCTGCATTTATAGACCTATCTTTGTTATTGTATGTTTTGAAACTGGCATCGATAACAAACATTTAAGAAAAGTTTAGATAAAATTGTTGATAACTTTTTTTTCTGAGGAATCACCTTAAAGCTTGGATGCTGTTATATTAAGATGTTACTCATTGTTCCAAGCAAGAAGACAGACTTTTGGAATTTGTGATCAAATTCTCTAACACTAAGCTATATATATCTCATTGGTGCGCAGGCATTGGCAGTGTTAAAACAGATTTTAGGAATTTGCAGATCCCAGCAGTATCCTGAATGCATGTCTCATATGAACTTCTATATCCCTGGCCCACCATTGGGGTCTCCATAGCTCAGTGTTGAGCATCAGGAGGTGAAATCCTGAGGTCCTAAATTCAGTTCCTTATGGGAGAGTTTTTCAACAACCAAGCTATTAGATAGAGAACACACTACTCACATCATCACTGAGCAATTCTGTGAAAAATCGTGGGGTATACTTTTCAACCCATAAGGAATGTTGTGGAATACTATGATGGTTGTCATGTCTGCTGGGTTCTTTCAGTTCAACTTCCTCAATGTTGGAATTACCATCATCAAGCATTCTAAAGTTAATAAAATCGAGACTTAATCTATGAATCACCAAGAATGTACATGTGCATGTACATGTAGGGGAAGCATACTGGGCAAACAATAGTTTGAGAACAATTTAACTGCATTATCAAGTACAATTGTATCATTATCACTTAATCTTTAACGTTTTTACAGGAAATAAAATATAAACAAAATATATTGCCCATTGGATTTACTTTTGAAACTCTCTCTAATTCCATTTTAAATTTTTCAGTTTCTGTAGTTATTCAATAGACTACCTTTGTAAAGATTCTGTTAGCTTCTCTGATTCCTCAATTGTCCTTCTCCGTCTCTGATAGAACAAATAAGATGGATTAAAAGATTAAAGCACATTTTACAGTGGTATTTTATGAATTTCATTACATACCTTAGGCAAAAATACATTCTCTTGAAATTTAAGGGAAAAAACACAATCACAGAAAAAGTCACTTCCAGTCTATTTCTTAGTCTAAAATTACAGTGAAACATCTATTATGCATATACCCTTGCCAAGTGTCTGCTTCCCAGAGGTCCACTTTCCAATAATTGTCAAAGATTAACATTCAACCGTTACTCTGTACTGTGATAAAGTTACATGTTGCTAACGAAGCAATCCAGAGTTCAAGTTCACTACCTTTCATTACCAACTTTAATTTACTGGTAATAATGCAAAAACAAGACAGCAAAACAGCAACAATAATATCTGCAGTACATTGACTCTTTCAAAGTTTGTGCAAAAATTACGTGCAGCACGCCTACTTAATAGAGGTTTTAAATGATCCAAATTTGTCAAATACAATTTAATTTAGTGTCTGTGTCCAATTAATAGAGGTGGCAGCTGAATTGGGGTTGGTTATGAAAGGAAATATGAGTCATTAATTTTGGGACCCGGTTTAGTGTCCGCTTAATAGAAGGTTTCTGCTTAACTGGGGGTCTGCTTAGTGGAGGTTTTATTGTAATACTGTCCTAGTGATGGCTATAAAGATTTAACAAAGATGTATGATTTGATATTCCTATCTGAAAATGAAACTTACAATGCACATACCTCTTCCTCCACACTTTCGCGTAGCACAGAAAATGGTACTGACAGCAACTGAAGCGAATTTCCTGTTCCCCTTCTAAAGAGTTTCTTTTTCAATCCCTGGAAAGAGAGCAAAAAGTTGTTCTTTCTGTTTAAAAGAAGGAGGATTTACAGAAATATGGCGTGTGTTCAGTTGTATATTAAGTTTCAAAGTTGATCTTTATCATCTTCTCAGCCTTTTCAAGTACATGTAATACTGCTAGTACATAATTTACATGTATCCACAATGTTTCTGCAAAAAAAATTTAATGACTGCATATATCATTTGCAGTTTGCCTTACAATTGTTCATGAATGTAACAATTTTGCATTGAAATTAATGTTTACCACAATATCCTTCCTCAATTTAAGAACAATTGGTAAAAGAAATTTCCAATCTGATAGGGCAATCCTTTCAGCTCTTGAACTTTCAAGAATTCCAAGGGAGTTTAGGCAGTATTTAGAGGTACTACTGGCAGTAAATTTTACTGGTTATTGCTTGGAAAGGAAAACAATTTCAGCCATAAGGGTGTATTTTATGACCAAAATTGCACAAATGCCACATGAAATTTGAGTAATGTGCTTCTGAAAAGGGACATTTTAGAGTAGCCACATGTATTTAGGACATAATTTTCGAAAGGGTCTCCTACGGCTGGCTTTTGAAAGCATTAGGTAGTACATATCTCTTAGCAGCCCCCAATTGTTTTTTTTTTGTCCTGGGGATTCTTCCATGCTTGCTGTAGCATTTGCATCACACCTATCACCACATGTACCTCTTATGCAACTTTCCAAGGCTCACTTAACACCTTAAACCCTATCATCAGTATCAATATTCCTCATACTCTTCCCTGTGCATTTTCTTTAGTAATGACAAGGAGAATTTGTTTAACAATCAAAGCTTGTTAGGTTAGCAATTATTTCCTTTAGTCTAATGATCTTGATAAAGGATCTAGCAGTATTACAGTAACAAGAAATTAGATGTTGGACAGTATACCTTAGATTCCAACCCATCAGATTTCTCTTCTCTCTCATGCCTGATTGACAGATAAAGCCTTTGGCCATCTGTTCTTGTTATGGAGACAGATTCACAGCTCATAGGGGGTCTTTGAAACACCTTCCTTCTCTCTGCTTTTGTTGAAGCAATTTCATTCAGTCTACTGTCCATGGTGGCCACAAATTGAGACTGGTCTAAACTTGGTTGTAGCTCTCTAAGTGGACTTCGTATATTGGGAAGATGGTAATCTGCCTCATGACTTGCACCATTTTTGCTTGGGCTGAGACGAGCCTTCTTTTTACAAGGAGCTAAAAAGATGTTAAGACAACAAAATAATAGAAGTCCAAGTCACAACTTATTTTCCCCTTTCCATTGTTCAATTTTTAAGTTGATATGGAATTTATTTGTAGGGGTGTGTTTTACGGGTTGTCTGGATTAAACAACAACATTTAGACACAGGTATGGGGTTTACAGCAGATAAGTTCTAAAGACAGTTTAGTTTTCTAAGACTGTTTAGCAGTTACATTTTGTAAGAACTGATCCCAGTGGAACGGTTTGGATAGTACAGATTACAAATAATGCATCATACCATCAGTATCAAAGAAACCATTTCAGAACCTTACATGTTGCAAGTTTCACAAAAAAAAAAAAGGACAATCTATATGACAAGAGGGAAAGGAGGAATCACAGGCAGGGATAAAAGTTTTCCAATATTTGTAAAGAGTACTGCTGTTGTAACTACAGAACACTAACTGCATACTAGCTAATGTACAGACCTGAATCAAGAGGATGTGGTTCATCATCTTCATCATCCTCTAAGAGGGGCAGGAACATCTCATCACAATCTCGCTTTTTTGAGTTGGGTTGTTCGGTGCGTTTATTGATAGACTCACTATCCACATCTACTCCCTTGTAAACTGCTTCTTTGACATTATGAAAATTTAAGCCTTTTTTTGAAGATGGGGCAACGACTGTAACACAAAAACACATGAACAAGGGTAATAAAATAGGTCATCAAAGACTGATATAACCATCAGTGACATTTCATCGTTAATTTTGTATGCAGCTCAAATACTATTCCCTGTGCACCATCCTTATTATGGAACCAAAAACAGAGATTCCTTTACAAAGGGGAATGGGGCGTATTAGTTGGTTTGTTGTGTTTTGATTTTGGAGCATTTTCTCATGAATTACTGATGCAATTAGGCTGGCCGTGTCTCTTTAAGCGACGATAAAAACATACGAGCCCCAAAATGTATCTAATTCGTTTACTGCTTGAAAGGTACAATTACCATTTCATTACAAATTGTTCGATCGCAGATTCCATAGGATCCTCTACAGATTCCATCAGCTAACTGATCGATCGACATTTCAGTCAACTGTATGGAGTGATTGAAATCAGGAGCTCACGATACAATGGAGCAAAAATTTATCAATTTCAAAAATTTAGCCCGATATAATACCCAACTCCGAGAAGTATGCCGACATTTCAACTTTCAAGGGAACCTCTTTCAATTCGTCCTCGACATATTCATTGCAGAAGAATCTCACCTTCTTCATCGAATTCTTCGAGCATGTCCAGTTCATCCGCGTAGCGAGATTCAAAATCATCCTCTTCATAGGGAATTTCCCACTCTTCCATACTCATGGATTTCGCGATTCAAGGTTAACTTCTTGGATAATCAGTTCACAGTGCCATCTTGATCTTTCTTTACGTGGTTCCCGCCAAAGACGTACCTTGCAAGTACCACGTGATCTCCAGTGACGTCACTCGTGAAATCGAGGTTGGGGAATACCCCGGCGAGGCCTTTCGTTTTTGAAGGGGAGCTGAAATCTCTTTCTCTTTGGTGTTGTGTAAATCCCACTGACGTTTGTTCGAAACTGAAATTTCATTTAATCGCTATTATTCGTCCATCAGAGGGCTCTATAGCTAATGTTTTCTACCTGGTGAAAGATTGCGGGATATCCTGCAACTTTGGTTAAAGCGGAAGTGATTGAAACATATTCTCCATGGAACAGGAACGAAAGCTGAACTTTGAGTTTCGAAGCTTTTTGCTTCAACTTGGAAGGGAATTGAAGTCACAAGACCTTGAACATTTAAAGTTTATTTTGACGCCTTACGTCTCATCCGCTGAGTGCGATAAAATGTCATTTTGTTCATATTTTGAGGAATTGAAAAGAAGGTGTCATCTCAGTCGAACTAATTTTGGTGTCTTGAAAAATGGTCTCAACGAAATAGGGCGAGAAGATCTTGTGGAAAAAATAGTACTTAAAGAACAGTACTTTTCAGAGATTTCCAATCAAATTGGTGCACCGAACTTGGGAACTAATGGTTTGTATATAGAATTTTCTTAACATTTACATGCACATCATTTCTCATAAGCTACAGTATATGTATCAGAAGAACTTTGCATTATGATGCGCTTTACATTTGTTGTGGAATTGGGTCTTTGCCCTGCTGTATAGTAGCTGTTTTATGTTATTTGCTGGGGATGGGTCTACTATTTGTTTTAATAATTGTGAGAAATATGTATTGGAAAGATTTTCGTATTTTCCCACACTATTAACCCCAAGGGTATACTCTTTTTTTGCCATTAATAGTTTTCTTTAATTACATCCATTTTGAAATAACTGGTGATCCTGGCAATCTGATTGGCCCTCATCGATGCTATTCAATCAAGAATAGCACCTTCTTTGCCCCAAATTGCACCTTTTTCCTAGCCAATGAGAAAGCAATCAACCAATCAGACTTGAAGGCTTGTTTAAAGTAACCAGTCAAATTTCAGGAATATAAAAGACAACTTCTGCAACTTTTTACAAACCAGCTCAGCACTGGTTCAATAAAATATTTGCACAGACTAAAATGTCTTTATCTGATTTGAATCAAACTCCCACACATGCTTGTCTGATTTTGAAATCAAGAGTATGATTTCAGACCAAATTGCATTCTTCTTGTTCAATAGCTGTTATTTATCAATGAACTGTATGCATAATGTAGTGTGAGGTTGTACAGAAGTCTTGCCTATGTATCAAGTGGATATCAATTGGTCTCTTATGGCCCATATGCAATAGGCATATTTTCTGATAACAGAGTGCTGCTAATTCTGGCCACGTGAAGCAGCCTCCAGATTGGTTTGTTAAGAGGGAGAAAGCCTGGAGCAAAAAAAAAAGCAAAGGGGAAGGGGTTCAGAGATAAAAAAGCTGTCCTCCTTCAGAAGTTCATCAGTGTATTTTCCGCAAAAAGGTGATGAGGAGAACAAAGAATTTCAGATAGGGGATGTTGTTTGATTTTGATGTCCTTGAACATACCATACTTTCTTGGTTATAAGACGCACCCTGAATTTTTGAACTTGTTTCTTTCAAGTCATTAAACCGAAAACGTTGCCTAAATACCCAGTTACAAGATGCAACCTTAACTTTGGGCTTTTTCACTATCTTCACTTTAAAAACAATAGCATTTTCAAAGTTCCTAATTACAGTCATGTCACCTTTTTTTAACAAAAGGCAACACATTTGCACGAACAAAGTGAAAAAAAATCACACCTATAAAAGAGATATAGACACCATGAATACAGTCTGCCTTCTTAGGAAACAGTGTTACTTTCTAAAGCTATGAATACTAATTGATCCAGTTTAAGCTTTATAATCATGTCTCAGCTGGTCGAACTCCTAGTTGTAAAACTTCATTCACTGTGATTCAGCAAGCATTGCTAAGTTCAAAACAAAAATCATGCCTAGTACGCAATGTCATTCTTACGATCTGAACTTTAAGTTGGAAATATTAGCGGAAGCAGAGGCAGTGAAAAACAATCGGGAAATTGCACATGAGTATGGAATATCCGAGTCAATGGTTCACAAACGTACCTGCAGCAGTATTAATAGAATGGTTCTTTTCAGAACCACCAAGTTGAGTGAAGTCAATAACCAATATTCCCAGCCTTCTATCCATTTATCTTGTTTTATACCAGGTTAAAGTTAGAAAATAGGACATTCTTGAATTTAGTTGCATGAAAATACTTGGCTATTAAAGTTAGAAAATAGGACATTCTTGAATTTAGTTGCATGAAAATACTTGGCTATTAGACACACCTCCAATCTGAGAAAGTTCAAAGGTGATAATGCAAAATTTTTTTGAAAAAATGCTGCGCCTTATAACTGAAAAAATACGGTATATTAGAAATGCATGACAGACAAGGGATAGAATTGTTATTGACAATCTGGGCCCAGTTGTTCAACAGCTGACTAGTGCTGACCCAAGGATAAATTTTAATCTGGGTTTCTTTGGAATAATTTTTAGTGTCCCTTAAGGCATCAAATAGTCATATTCTAGATGAAAAGAATTTGACTGAATTTTCTTTTAGAGCATTTAGATCTGAAGTCAGATTTCACACTAACCCTGTGTTATCTTAACCCAGCTTTGAACAACCCAGCCCTGGTAGTTAAACAGTTGACACAGGTTTTACTATTATCATATGTTATATTGATCTACGCACTACTGGATATAACTTGATCATTGATCCAACATTATTCATTACACTTCTCTGTGAAAACTATTCCAAAATTGTTCACAATATTATCTAGTGGTAATATCATATTACATCTAGTTTATTGTATATACTTTGCTTTTATGGTAGTTCATTGGGTTCAAGGATCAAAGGAATTTTTTGGGGGTTGGGTTGGGGACCCTGGCCCCTAAAGCTATTGTTTATTCTCCTAGTACCTTGTTTCTTGTACTGTATTTAATACTTGAATAAGTTAAAATAAATATTGGGATGCTCAGGCCACTAATCTAATAAATTATGATCATGTTAATAATTAGGCACCTAGATACAAGTTATTGCTTTTTGTCACTAAAAGCAGTCTATCAGTCTGGCACCTGTCACAGAGAGACAAGAAAACAATACTGTTACACTGCTGTGGACAGTGTTGCTTAGTATTTTGCCCAGATTTCTTTCTTTTAAATTGGTTGAAACAATTCATCTTGCTCTAATTTATAGCTAATGTTTCTTACTAGTGGAGACTGGTTAAACAATTGTGACCGTGAAAGGCAAAACGGACACTGATGGTTATCCATTTGAAAAGGCAAACTGTTCATTTTGAAAAAATCTGTTCAAAGCGTTTGACAGACTGTTCAAATGCTTTGCATATCCGTTCAAAATACATTAGCATCTGTTCGAAGTATTGCAACATCTGTTTGAACAGTTCTGACATCCATTCAAATGGTTTCAACATCTGTTTGAACAGTTTTTGCATCCATTCACTAACTAGAAATGTCCATTCTGAGACCTATGGCATCCGTTCGAATGGTTTGACGTCCATTTTGTTCATTTGTCTGAAAGGAAAAAATTGCACTAGTTGTTTCTCCAGTTAGTCAGTATAGCAGTTGAAATGTCACAACCCATATCTATGTGACTAAATCGTGAGACAAACGATTAACTCAGCCATCATTTTAAACCATGATGACAAACACTTTCATGAGATATTCAGTAGTTTCAGACAATAACTTAAAAACATTATTTTGATAAGAAATTGAAATAGTCTCCATTTTCGATCTTGAGAATAAAGGCCTTGAAATTGACAATGATGACAAATGAAATGAAAACAATGCACAGCAACATTACCCGTTCTATGATCAAGCCATGTGCTCGGAATGGTTTCCAAAACCATTTAAGCAATTTATTCATCTGTACAATTGGTAAACCAATCGTATGAATCAATAATATTTCCATCCATTCGAAAGGCTTGCCAGTCCGTTTGGCATTATCCATTTTACTCATCCATTCGAACAGCTAAGCTAACCATTTGAACAGCTAATCAAACTGGTTAAATAATTTATTGACCCATTCAAATGGTTTGCCTGTCTGTTTGAAACTTTTACTCATCCATTCAAACGGCTGACCAAACCATTCAAATAATTTATTCACCCATTCAAACAGTTAAACAAACCATTTGAATGCTTCAAGGATTGTTCTTAACTGTTCGTCATCTGTGCATTTTTGTTGTTTGAATGGTTTTCCATTAGTGTCCATTTGCCTTTCCGGGTCACAATTTAAGTATAAGTTGTACACACATGAATTTGTCTCTGTCTGAGATCCTTAAAGCTTTTTTATGTACTGACTGCTTTTCAAGTTTCATTCACCTTGAACTAAGCAGTCTCTGGGTTGATGTAGCATTTTTTTTTTATTTCAGATTCTGATATAGAGTTTGATGGCACTGCTAATGGAAGACACAGTGGAAAGAACAGTCCTGATTGTAAGTGCGATTGAGTATTCACTGTATGAAGTAGAGTAATGGGTTAGGAGAGGAAAGAACATCCTACAAAGTGGCTGAGCACTTTGACCTCAAAGAGTGACCAGCATCTAATTTCTCCTTACAATATCACCCTGAATTAAACATTAGGGTCACAAGATTAAAGGAAATGATCACCAACTAGAGAAGCTCTTCAATGTTGAACAAATTCTCTTTTTTAGCATCCTAGGAGAGGTATTGAAAATGATATGGAATATATGCATACTTATGTTAGGGTGTAGAGGGTTAATGGTGGAGAGGAGGAAGGAGGAGGAAGAAAAGTACTCTTTGTGATACTTGTACTGTTTGATTATGATTAATTACTCTTTGAATAATTATTATTCTTATTTTGCAGTGCAAAATGAGTTGTTGCAGAACCACAGTGAGAATTATGAAAAATTGATGGAGAGAAAGAAAGAAAAGACAAAGAAAACCCAAGCTGATTATTTGTTGAAAAGGGAAGAGGGCATGGAGGTCTCACATGATGGGTCCATTGACTTACACAGCAATGAACAACTGACAAGTGATGAAGCAGCTAGAGATGAAATCACAGAATCTAACACCACAAAAGAGGAGGTTAGTGATGTGGAGATGAAAAGCACCTTCAAACAATCTCCAAAGGGGCCTTGTGACGATAAGATCCTTTACCATAATGGTCCAGTGGAATCTGATAGTGGAAACGCTCCCATTAATAACAGTGGTTTACCTGATGGAAAAGTGCCTACTAGTAGCATGTCCTCAAGTAATCTGGATAGCGATGTTGTTACTGATGGTAATGAAAATGGAGAAGAATCTGCAGCAGAATCCAAGGCTGATGGAGAGAAATGTAAGAGTGCATGTAATGATATTGTTGCATCTTAAACTCTGGATGAACTTTGAACTATTTCCATTGTGTTTATTTTTTCTTTTTAACAAGCAGAAAGTTGCATTTTGGTGAGCAACTGTAAGTTTTATTCAAAGATAATGGAGCACAACAGTCACAATTGGCTGTCTTTAAGTTATATAAATTACATCTATAATATAATTTTTGGAAGGTTATACATACACTATTTCTATTTATAAACACAGCAGTTAAACATAGGGCATGTGCAAAGGGATCAATTTCGGCCAGTGCTGCTCCAATTTCCTGCACAAAATTTCTAAGAGGATTAAAAGCAACAACCACTGTCACACCAAATATGTGGAAAAAAAACAGTAATACGCTCATGTGAATTTATAAGCAAATGGTGTGTTTGTTGTGTTGATAAGGAAATGTCTTCAACTCTAAAAAGAAAACTCTCTGGTTTGTAATTTTAATTTCAGTTGAAAAGAAAAGTCCTGTAGATGATAATGGTTCTGGAGCACGTCCCAAAGAGAAAAAAGTGAAAACTACCGGGCCATCTAAAACTGACCAAGGAAAGGCCATGGAGGTGGATGACAAAGGTACATTTGTATAATGCCCCCCCCTCCCCCCCCCCAAATCACTGAGGGTAATGCAGTTCTTTGCTTAAAAGATTTTTCACACTCAAAATTCTGTCAATTACTCTGAGTACACACTCCCTCTCTTTGCCTATTGTGTCAACTGGCGCGAAGAGAGGCTGCAAAGGACCTGAACTCTTGTGTGACTTGGCCAGCTTTATGATACAATGTCTCTGCTGAGACTGGAGCAAAACTGAAAGTGGACAGATTCTAACATTTTAAAATCAAGTTGATAAAATGTTGTGGTTAAGTCAATAGAAAGTTGTGAGTTCAAATCAATGAATTTTGTCCCTGTTGATTTAACAATTGACACACTCAAGACTGACTTAATTAAAAAAAAAAGGGGGGGGTTGGAAAATTGATTACAGGCTCAATGATTCAATTTTTTTTAGTTACAGGAACCAATACCCATGGTACATTGTTTTTTGCAAATGAATCTACAAAAGAATGTGAATTGGTTCCCCCTGATACCAAAAGCTCTAAAGAACCTACAGAAAGTGGGTATTCTAATCCATCATCTCCTGTTGGAACTGTTCATGAAGAAGGAAGTGGGCCTGACCCATTCATCAGTGATAACAGTGATGTAACATTAGATGAAGAACCTAAGGTATTCTTGTCTGGTTCAACCCATGGAACACCTGTCACCATGGAGCTCACTAAGGACAACCCCTCTGTAGATGGATTCTCCACTCCACCTTCAGACATTGGGATATCCACATCCACTTCTGGTGAAAAAAGGCCTGTGACGTATGATGAAGAACCGCATGATCCAGCACCTGCCAGCATGGGGCGACCCAAGTGCTACCATCCACCTGGTGTTTTTTCAACACCTTCACCTTCAGTTCATGGAGGTTCTATGGACTATGGCCTTAGTTTCTATGGCTCTGGTGCTCCACCTTTGGTTCATGGAGGTCCTATGGATAGTGGTTTTGCTTCCCCTGGCTCCAGTGCTCTAGTTCATGGAGGTGCTATGCACAGTGGCCTTGCTTTTCCTGGCTACAGTGCTCATTCTCAGGCAGAACTGAGTGAAATTATTGCAGCATTAAACCCTTCTGCCCAACAACTTAGTGTTGAAAAACAAATGGCATTTCTTCAACAGATTTTAGCTATGCAATCACAGAATTACATGCCCAACAGTCAAACAGACTGGTCACAGGAGTTTGGCTGCTATCACAAGGCAGGTTATTCTGTGGTGGTAACTAATGGCCAGCTCACTGAAAGCACGCATGACAAGGGCATGGTCATGATGGAGAGTGGGACGCAGTTTTGTATTGTTGTTGGAAATGAAAATGATCATGGTAGGTGGTAACTTCAGTGGAAAAAAACTAAATTTTAGTGTCATTATTGTGTATTATGTCACTCTACAGCAAGTGTCCAATGCATACAAACAGAGGAATCAAATCCCAATCTTGTCTAAGTTTAACTGAATACTTTCATAGTGTGCTAAAGCCCCTATTGTTCCTTTGGGGACATACCAAGTAAGTGTCCACTCTCCCTTAAACATTTTTCTCTTCAGAAATTCTGATTCACTATTATAATAAATCCTTCTTGTTTGGGTTTCTACTTGCACCTATAGCTGCTGAGGTGGACATAACATTTGGTGGAATGTTTCTTGGTGTTTGGGCATTAGAAGCTAAGCAGTCAATATCTCATAACCCTCTGGTGATTGAAGGTTCCTCCTGGGCTGATGGAAGGTTGAGGTTCTTTAGTGATGTAGATGACAACAAACCCAAACCCAGTGCTGACTTCTATGGTGAAAAACCAGAACTTAATGGGTTCATTGAGCTGGAGTTTAAACCTGAAGTTCACATATTGAAAATTTTTGCACAGCATGTGAGAGATCAAAGGGAAGAAAAGCTCATTCCAGTGTCAATAGCCCCTTCCAGTACAACAACCATTGGTGACTTAAAACAGGAGATCAGCAAAAAGTGGGATTCCATGATCTCATATCTGTTGAGAGGTGGCAAAATCTTAGATGAAGGAAAAACTATCAGGTGAAAGTTACATCAATTTAGTGCAAAGATGTTGTTATGACAGTTTCACAGGGGGTTTCAATCCTGGATCAATTTTTTACAAGTACAGTTAGTGCTCATCTACATTCCTCCTTATCTTAACTAGATTGTAGAAACACTTTGTTTTCTCTGGAAGACAAGGATATAACCTGTTCCTCTTGGACAGGATACTTCAGGCTATCTTGGCACAGCAATGTGATATATTTTCTTGAGCAATTTGCTTTACCCTCTGAGAAACCAATAAGGCAAGCTGGGTCCCTCTCCCCCTCCCCCCCCCCTGGGTCTCATGATCTCAAACCCTCCAGCACCAGGCAGGGTTCTGGTTTTGGTTTTTTCACCAACTATGTAATTAACTGTTTCTGGGTATTTCACCGAAGTATTAATGCTAAAATAATCATCCAATGACTATTATTTTTTTGTCATGCAAAAATCCATTTGATTATGACTACAGTGGCTGCCATCTGGTTTCTGGACTAAAACATAAACAAATACTGTACAGTGCTGCATACACACTTTTAGTACTGTAGTACTGATGAATAAACAAAATACTAAAGGAAAATGTGCTTCATGCATACTGTTTGTACTGTTAGTAGTACTGATGAAAACTGTTAGTACTGTAGCACTAATGAATAAGCAAAAGAATAAGGAAATCTTTCCTAAAACAGGCAGCATATGATAATTACTATTTAAACTTAAGCATATTTCTTTCCTTGCCTTTTTAAGGTCATATGCATTGAACAAAAATGAGGTGATTCAAGTTGTCAATGATACAGAGGAAATCAAGATTGAATCCAGTGGGATGGACCCGATCATCATGAGGCTGGATCCACAAAATGTTTCTTTGGATACTGTCAAAGATTTCATTGCAGAGAAACTCAAAATCCCACCTGATGAGCAACTTCTGGGTTTCAAGGGACAAGATATGGACATTGATGACAAAACACTCACCTGGGCACTTTTAACATCAAAGAAGACACCTGAGTTGAAGGTTATCAAGGACAGGAACATTAACATTGATATCTTACATGATGGAAAAGAAGTAAAAGTTGATATAAAATGGTCTGCCACAGTTCAGGAGCTAATGGATAGGCTGGTAGAAAGAGGCATCTGTGATAGAGGTGCTAAGTTAAGCCTTGATGAGAACAACAAAGATATAAGTGGGGTGGGCAACAGGAAACTATTTGACTTGGGTTTGAGAAACAAAACCAAGATAGTCGTTTCAAATAGAGCCCGCAGCACTCACCGTGGATTTAGCATGAGTTCTCTCAGTGGGTATGTTTAATATCTATTTGTTTCCTATTCTATTTGAAGAAAGAACCAAATTGTCCTTGATTCTTCTTTAGAAGTTGCATGTTGATAAATTTCTTATCATACTGAGAAAGAATGTCAAAATTCAGGCTAACCAATGTGAATGTATTCCATAACCAGAGCATGCAAGATCAGGTGATTGATACATGTAGACATCACTTTTTAATTTGTCAAATGTACATATATTTAATAAGCATAAATATCCAATTCTGTTATCTTCTTAGTCATAACCTTTACAATTATTTCTTCAAATGTGATTGGTGCATTAGTTGCTTTATTTTTCACCAATCATTCTGTACAGTATAATCAAACAGTTAACCATAATCAGACACCTGTAATTGGACAGTTGAAGTAGCAAATCATACTAAGTCCACTCAGCCAAATCCACCAATCACAGAATTAATCATATTGACCATAGTAATGACCACTTATCCATTATTGAGCACTTTGCTTCTATTGCCATAATTATTATAGGGCTGAAACTTCTCTGTGAAAACAGTATTTGATTGACAAATTGCCTTAAGTATTCAAAATTTTACATAATAATAGTTGAGCATTTGAAATCATTTAGATAAGAACTTGACTTGTCTGATGAACTTTTCTCCTAATTGATTAGGGACCCCAGTCGAGTATTTGGAACAAATCGGGGACTTGGTGGTCAGGTCAAGCCAACAGTAGCTTGTCTAAGCATGAGAGGATTTCCAGATTCTGCGGGTAATTAGTATTCTTTGTATTGTTCAAATGCATGGTAATCATTATACATGAACATGTAGTTACTGTAATGTTTGAGATTGAACCAAAGAAAATAGGGTTTGAACCCAAATGATGAAAGAAAACCATAATATAAACTCCTGTAAGAACTGCCTAATCTGCAAAGCCTTTCCTTCCCACAAAGCCACTGTCATGACATCTTCCATTGTACAACTCTTTACAATACATAGCAGCATGGCTTAAGTCTGTCTCCTGTGTATTTTTAATGAACCAAGAAATGTGAAACAGATGGAAGAAGAGATATACAACTGTGTTTTGCTTTCAGTCATGAAAGAATAAAGGTTTTCCTAACGTTTGCAGGCACATATTTAAAAAATTGATTTTCTGTCACATCCCAGAAGCAAATATTTTCCAATATATTCTAAGTTAAAAGGCAGAAAAAGGGAATAGACTTGGTGCAAATAATGTTGACATGCTTGTTATGGTTAGAAATGTTAACATGCATGTGTTTCTGGACTGAAGGACAATTTAATGGAAAGAGTTTGTCTCCCTAAGTCCCCTTCATTTTCCCTTCCCACACATATTTTGCTTGGCTGCCCTTAGTTTTTGCCATAATGGATTAGCACCCACCTACCACCTTCACTTACTTGTAGTCTGTTACACATTTTTGACTGAACTTGAGTGAATTTATAAATGATTATTCAGGGACTCGTGCTGGAGGCAGTTGTGCAAGTGAAGCAGCATATGACTGTTCCCAAGAGGATGGGGAGGTGTGTAGTGTCAACAGATTAATTCAGCAGACCATATTCAATTGTTTTATTTTGCTAGGAAAGCTAACATACAAGTACATCCACTGTTGGGTTGTTGAAGAGGCTTTATTGGTCTTGACTGTTTGGGACATTTTGCTGTCCCTTTGTAGAGTATATGCAGACACTAACAAAACCTTACCAATACTCTACAGGCTTGTTATTCTCAAGAAACTCCATTAATATCATCATCCATCTTACAGCTAGTTTTGTAAACCTTTTTCCATGCTAAGGTACTTATCAATGTTACCAATCACACTTCCACCCTAATATGGATTATGTATGGGTGTGTCTCCCTAACCTGGGACTGTGGGTTTCATTTGTCTTCTGGGACTGAGATGATTTGTTACACTGTTTAACGAATGAGAGATATTTGCTATGTCTATCTTCATTCATTTTAACATTATTCATGTCTTATAAATGTACAGGATGGTATTGCCATGCTTTGTGGAGATGAAGAAAGGGTTTTCAAAAACTTCTCACTTGATAATTATGAGAAAAAGTTTTCCAAGGAGAAGGCTGTTACCCTTACAATTCTGCTGAAAGCTAAAAGGTAGCAGTCAAAGTACTTGTCAAGTTAATTTGAATTGCCTTTCAGACCTTCTGAGGTTGGGGCCTTTACTTTAAACATGACTTTGTACTTAAACTGAACCATCTTGAACATCAACTTTACCAAAACTGAAAAGCTCAGGACAATGTAGTCACCTCACTTTTTTTTCAACTTTTTTAGATAAGAGAGAATAAAAACTTTTGCTGGTTTGCACTTAGTTTGGAAGAAATTATAATAATGCAAAAAGTGTTCCTTTTTCTGAAGTCATTCCTTGGAAGTCTTTCATTTCTGTATCAGAAACTAATTTAAAAAAAAAAAGAGCTACAACATTTTGCCAGGAAAGAAGATTTGTCACATAGGTCATCTATTATAAATGAAGCAGAAACCAGTAAAAAAGCTCAGAGTCACATTAGTCTACTAGGCAAGTATGAGTCATCTATAAAAAATTCATTTTCATCTGTAGCACCATGAAAAGGACTTAAAAAAAGGATTGGGCATTCATTCCATGTGCCTACATTATATTTGCAAACTTGATCCATTCATTTATTTTTGTCCATCATTTTTTGGCAACAACTTTTCTTTTGAGTAAATAAGTGTTGTATTAAAAAAAATACATCTATCCACTGAACAGATTCTTTTTTCTCATTAAATGCAGTACGGGTGCCACAGGGGGTGCAACCTCTTCACAGCCTCACCTTCCATCAAGAGCTTGCTCAGGAGCCACAGGTCCAAAGTCCACTCCATATCCACCTCCAGTGCCTGAGTGAAGATGTTGCTAACATGTTAAGGAGCCTTTTGAGGGGCTGTGCTACATAGTGATTCCTCAGGCAGCTGTAAGGCTGTCAAATGTAGATGTAATGTGTCAGTCAAAGTAAACCCAACCCCATGCCATTGTGAGATATGTGAGGATTTGGTAGGGATTCTGTAAGTTACTGGCAGCCCTTCTGTCTTGAGTAGATAGGGAATCATACATTTATGTCACCTGCAGTCTGGAAAATTGAATACATGAGATTGTGGCTTCTCTACCTCATAGATTTATGGGGATTCTTAGATGGCAAGATTTCCAAGTAAAATGGTGCTGTAATGTATTATAAGTTACACTGAATATCAAATAAACTGCAACTGCCTGTCAAGGTTCCCATATTATAAACTGAAGCAAACTGACATTAATTGTAAATTGAAATACTTTGTGAAGTTTCATATAGGAAAACAATTTAAGTTCAGCAAATTGATTTAATGCCCCATATTTTCAAAAAAACTTTGTGACATGGAGGAGCACTTGTCAGGGTTTGTTTGCTAATCAGAACCAATTTCTACCTATATCCCAGGAAAAGAAGAGGGGGGAGTTTACTTTTACTGGTGTATTAATATAACTTTATTTTGCCATGACAACTACCATAAAGCTGAGCTATGCATTGTGTACATTCAGTGGCTTAGAGTATAGCATGGTAAATACTTACTTAGTCAACCTCTGCCGTGTTGGTAATTAATATTCCTGTGGGTGAAACTGAAAGCTGAAGCTAGCTGCAGAATGAACTCTTATTGGAGTTCCTAGGCTCTGAGTATAGTTACTATAATATTGACTAGATCTTGAGATTGTTGTCACATACAACAGTGGTAGATATTATTATTATTATTATTATTATTATTATTATTACAACTATTTTTTTTGAGTTGGGCTTAGTAATCTGATGATGTGGTTCAAAGAACTTTCTAAGCTTTGATGTACAACTTGATCTGCATCCATCACTAAATATCAAGAATGTCCCACTCCTTGATGTTATGTACTGCATTTAGGAGAAGTTATATTATAACAATGATCAATTAAGGCTGTGAAGTAAACTGCTTATAAGTTATTAAGCAAATTCTGCTGACTGTGTTAAGTGGAAGTATTAATCCAGGGAACAGCAGATTTAAAATTAGTGACTTGCAGGTAAAATCTTGAAACGTTAAAAAAATCAAAGGTTAGGATTAATATGAGGTAATTGGTTTTATGAACTGAAATGATAGTGTAAATTGGTCTCCTTAAAGGGTTTTTTGAGCATGAGTCCTTTGTCAGAGCAAATGAGCATAATATTGTGGTTACATGAAAAAACCATTAACTAAAAAAAAAATTGTGACCATGGCAGTAATTAGCAGAAAGATGGTAGATATTTAGTTTATTAAGAAATGTTAGGTAGTGAGTTTTAAGGTGATTCTAGATAGTATGTTTTATGGAACAAACTTTTTGTTGTTGTTTCAATAATAATGAGTTTTGTTGTTTTTGACATTATTTGTAAGAGTAGAATGTGTTATAGCTAGAGGCTGAGTACAGTGGCTTGGTTGGCTTGGTTTGCTGTCTTCAATTTTTTCCAAAACATTTCAAAAATTACTGTACATGGATTGGGTTATGCAGCCCATAGTCAGTTGGCATACATTGTTGTTACAGAAGCCACACTCAAATAGTGGTAGTCCAGCAGTTTTCTTACTGGTTTAGTATGACAGATTTGATTGTGTGGGAAATTTGAAGCCCAGTTGTCATGCAATCACAAATTTGATCTTTCTTGTGTTGAATAGACATGCCAAGTTCTTGGAAAACTAAGACAGCAGTGCTGATTCATGGCTCTTATTTTCAGCTGTATGTTTGAGTGTCCCCAGGGTTAAGGTTGAATGCTCTTATGTATTTTATAAAATAAATGGTATTGTTTATATGTAGTTGTTTTGAACAAATGGGAATATCACTAAATACTAGGTGATGTGCTTCTGAATCACAAACATGGGAATCAGTACAGAGGCAGTCTTGCATCATACTTTTGTTCATGCTAGCTCACTTAGTAAAAGCAATTTAACATCACCAGACTGTTGTGTAAGCTGTTAGTAGGTTTTTCTAGTGTGAGTAAAAGTACAGTCATGTTAGGTAATAAAGATATCACCTGGGGATTTGAGTTCAGTTTCTCAATTGCCAAGCTTTCTAAGGCATGATGTGCTTCATTTGTACACCTAGAAGCCATTTTCCTTCCCTCCCATCCCTCCCAGTTGTTCATTTTGGTGGTGGTATTTCTTATCTGTTCTAGTTTTCTGTATCAGAAAGCCTCTCTATTCACAGTATATGTAAGTAGCAATTTGATTATTAAGTAAAATGAACCTTTCTTAAATAAATGAAAAAATTAGTTGATTAGTAACCTTGACTTGATAAAGGCTCTCATTGGAAAATATCATCTTTGCTAAACACAGAGTGCTCTTAAAGAGAAACAGTGCAAACTTTTGTTGCTGAAAGCATAGTTAGTAGAGGAGACTCTACTAACTATGCTGAAAGTCATCAAAAAAGTGAGTTGAACGGAAAAACGGAAGTCGTCGAACCGGAAGTGAACTATTATACGCCCTGTACTTGCAATATGGCGGAGTTCAGAGTCGCGTTGCGAACCTTTTCGATGGCTCGCCTTTCTAGGAAAGTTTTCACGATAGATAAGTGGTAAGTTTTGAATGACTCGTAAGAGAATCCATAAGATGACATGTTTAAAGTACGTTTGGAAAAGATTGTGGCTATCGAGAGTTTTAAGAAGAGATTCATTATTTTGACGCAATTAATATGGCAAACTTGAGAACGAAATCGCTGTAAAAGTCGCTTTCCTCAAAATCAGACCATTTGAATATCGATGCTTTTCACTGGCTTTATTAAAAAAGAAGAGAATTCTGTGTTTTACCTCGCGATGCTAACCTTTGTTTGCTCAAGCATGTTACTTGGAAATGTAGGCATCGCGATAGTTTTGTTGAGGAGCCAAAATCAAGTCGTAATCCAGCAGAAACCAGCTTGATCGGAAAAAAGAGACTGGCGCTCGCCCGTTCAAGTGTCATTAACACTATATATCCAAGTGGCAATGGCTGCTAGATTTGTACAAGTGGTTGTCTGGATGTTTACGATTTAATTAAGCAATTGGTCATATACATCTGTTGGTTATTAGTGAACACTTAACATATAAGTTAGACACATTATTTTCTGCTTGTTAGGTTGATTTCCACCCACCACTTCCTCCCCTTTCCTTAAATAAATTTTAACTGCAGGAAGTAACCAGGGAATGAACTGCAGACCTTTCACTTGTACCTATCACCTTGGCATTCTTGGCGGGTACCTTCCGATCTTTTACAATGTAGTAAGTTACCCACAACACAGTTGGGTCATGAAGGGAAGTAGGGCTTCTTGCTCTGCTGGGTAAGTTTGCCAACGTGGCTGATATATTCACTTCAGTTGTCAGCCTAACTACCTGATGGTTTGGGTCTCATATCATTACCTTGGGATTTTTCTGTCACATGGACTAACTCTTGCTGAGAGATTGTGTCTGCTAATATCCCCACTTAGTGTCTTTGCTTTGCGGTTTGTGCAGTCTGTGAATGCTAACCACACAATCCAGTTTTAAAGGTTGCACTATTACCACCATGCTTGCAATTATCTTTTTTCAATTTTAAGAAATGTTTTGATTTTTAGGATTTGATGGTTTGTGAAAGTTCATACAATTGATACTACAGGCGGCTCAAGCTCCAGCTGTTAGATGATCATCTTGCGTAATAAGAGTCATGGTGAAATTATAAGAGTTTGTATAGGGATATTTACGACTACTCTTAAGAATTAAAAATATAGTCAAACTCTCAATAAATACACTTCACCTTACTTCCATGGTGCATCACTTGTTATCTAGCTGCTTACTTTGTTAAAAGAACCCATTTTAGCTAGTTATCCATTTCTAGGGTTACTATATAAGATGGCTTCTCTAACCATTGATGCACTGTGGACCTAAGGTGAGGTATTTTTAGTAAGAATTTGACTGTAATTTTTTATTCCTAGGAGTGATCATAAATGTTCCCATACAAACTCTTTTAATTTTGCCATGACTCTTATTTCACAAGATGATCACCTTACAGCTGGAACTTGGGCCACCTGTGTTGAGATTTATAGTTTCTAAGCCTGTGTACATATATTACTGTGTTACTTTTATTTTCAAATGAGCATGTATGTATGCATGATAATTTCTTGGGAAACTGAAAGATCTAACAAAGATTCCATAGTATAGTGCTGTATTGTATGAAAACAAAAGAAAGAAAATTTTTACCAAAATAGTTATTCTTGCTTACCAGATATGGCAATAAAATGTACTCCTGAATATAAAGACAGAAAATTCTAATCAATTTATAATTATCCCATGACACACTCAAGGAAGCAGAGGAGTAGAAAGAAAGAGAAGAAAATGAAGGAGAAAAATGATCATTTTCTAAAAAGGGAACGGTTGTCTATGCAGTCACAGTTATCTTGGTCAGAAAGCAAAGTATTAGTAGAGCTGATGTTGTACTCCATCAGCTCATGGATAACACAGAGAGCATGGAAGTCCCACATGTTAGGCCTGAAGAATCAGCCAATAGTGAACAGACAGAAATTTTTGATGTGGGAAAGACTAAAGATAGTGTAGTGGAATCAAATACTAAAGAATCAGAGCTGGGAGATGTAGAGACAACAACTCTATCTGGAACATCTCAAAAGGAGCCTTGTGAGGAAGTCTTAGATTCTAAGAACCAAGAAGATTTGAGCAATGGGAAAGGTAACTCAGTCCTAACTGAGACAACAAATCCTCCGGTGAATGATAATTCATCTGAGAGCAGGGAATTTGAAGATGGTGAGGGAAATGTTACAGATTCAGTGGTAGATAATCAGGAGAGAAGCCAAGAAGGTACATTACTTCAGCCATCTTTGAAAGGTGTTAAATAGTGTATGTAGGGCTTAGCTGTTCACTACAATGTTAGATGATTAATACAAAAAATGTTCTTAAGGGGTGCTAGCTCCTTTTAAACTAATGAATTAATGTGATTTTATTTATTGTTAATGAGTGTTTTCACTGACATTTTTCACAGTAAAAAGTGTTGTTGTAGCTCCAACTTTCTCTCTGCTTTAGATGCATTTCTTTGACAGTTTCAATTTAGTTTAATTTTCCTAACATGCTAAAAATGTGCATTCTAGAAACCCTCTGGGCAGAATTATCCTACTGTATCAGAAACAAATTATACAAGTTTATGTTTCTATGTTCAATAAGTGAGCGTAAAATCACCATTTGTTTCAATCTTTGCACATACATGGTGCATCCAATACTGCTGGTCCTAGCATTGAGTGAAATAGAGGAACACTTAGGATGATCATTACCTTACCCATCGCGTCAAATATTGCTCTTTATAGTTTTCTTGTTTATTTTATTTCTATTTTTTTCATTTTCTTTTTTAGACAATAGGCTAAGTATTGCCTAAGTTTTGGTCATTATTTAGTGTATATATAATCAGATTGTGAAAGCCTGTAACAAAAGCCAAAGATGAGGTTAAACCTGTCTTCATTACTAGCCAAAATTAAATATAATCTACTTTTGTGAAATAAACTTACAGTGTATATGTACATCATGAGGGGCTTTTAAATTTTTGCTCATAGGTGAAGGGCAAGATCCAGGCACTTGTGATGATGCAGGAGCACAATCAAAAGACAAAACACTCAAAATTACAGAGACGTTGGAAAACAACAGAGAAAATGTTAGCAACTTAGACAGACAAGGTAAGGAGAAAACTAATGTCTTGTCTGAAACCCTTTCACTCCCTGGAGTGACCAACAAGGAATTTCTTCTTTATTTACAATATATATACATTCTCAATTTTCTGTGAAAATGTGTACTGGCAGCTTGCATTATGATATGTCATATTACTTCATTATAAAATGTATTTTGGTTATGGTTGAAATATAGACCCTGTACAGTTAATGTATTAACAAAACCATGCACTATGTCAACAGATCCATTCATTTTAGTCTGGTACTCATTATTTTTTAAGAGATGAGTCCCATTGACTCACTAATGGCAATTTCTAACAAGCACTGCCTCAGTGCAGGTATTTTCAATTTCAAGGGTTTTTGTTCCTTAATGTTAATAACTATGCTATATTTGTTAAAATATACATTTTATTTGAATGTCCTTCTTTAAATACAGCAAAGGGGGAGTCTGCACCATCATCTCCAGTAGAATGCTATACCAGTGAGTCTTCTTTATACTCTGATTCTGATGGTGAGAATGCTGGATCATTGAAGAAAGAATCAAAGTTGCTCTCACGTGGGTCTGTGCAGGGAGCAAGTGCCAGTGAAGAGCTGCTTGAATGCGACATGACAAACACAGAGAAACAGAGGGTTTCTCTAGATGAAACTCTAGAGTCAGTGAAAGATGGCTTGAACCATTCTGAAGCATCTCAAAAGGATCTGAGTGGTGACAAAGTCGTCCATTGTAATAACATGGAGGAAATGAGCACTAAAAGAGACAACGACACTGGTGTACCTATCCCAGATATTGGTGTTATCACTGATAGTAAGGAAAGTAGCAAGGGAAATGTTGAAGAGTCCAAAGAGCAAGATGTGGAAACTACAACCAAAGGAGGTATGAAAAAAATGCATACTCTAGAATTGGGGGGGAGGGAGGGCCTCTTTAGAAGTTTGGGTTGAAGTGAACTGTTCGTGGTGAACAATTTTTAATTGTAAAACCCTTCATATTTAAACAAACAAGTGCCTTGTTATCAGTCTAATGAAGCTTATGGCCATCTGTTGTGTAAAATCTAACCCTACAGAACCAGTGCTTGCAAGTGTAGAAATGACAACCTGTCCTGAAGCATCTCAAAAGAATCCCAGTGGTGATGAAGTGGTAGAATGTAATGACCTGAAGAATTTGAGCACTGATAAATGTGGAACTGGTGTCCCTACAGCAATGCCTCCTAACATGTCCTCAATTCCTCCACAAGCTGGTGTTATCACCATTAGTAAGGAAGATAACAAGGGAAACTTTGAGAAGTCCAATGTGCATGATAAGGAAACTGCAACCAAAGAAGGTATCAATGAAAAATGAATACCTTAGAGTCAGGGGGGGGGGGGGGGGGGCTCTTTAGAAGTTTGGGTTGAAGTGAACTGTTCATGGTGAACAATTTTTAATTGTAAAACCCTCCATATTTAAACAAACAAGTGCCTTGTTATCAGTCTAATGAAGCTTATGGCTATCTGTTGTGTAAAATCTAACCCTACAGAACCAGTGCTTGCAAGTGTAGAAATGACAACCTGTCCTGAAGCATCTCAAAAGAATCCCAGTGGTGATGAAGTGGTAGAATGTAATGACCTGAAGAATTTGAGCACTGATAAATGTGGAACTGGTGTCCCTACAGCAATGCCTCCTAACATGTCCTCAATTCCTCCACAAGCTGGTGTTATCACCATTAGTAAGGAAGATAACAAGGGAAACTTTGAGAAGTCCAATGTGCATGATAAGGAAACTGCAACCAAAGAAGGTATCAATGAAAAATGAATACCTTAGAGTCGGGGGGGGGGGGGGGGGGGGGGGGTTTTGAAGTTTGGGTTGAAGTGAACTGTTTGTGGTGAACAATTTTTAATTGTAAAACCCTCCATATTTAAACTAACAAGTGCCTTGTTATCAGTCTAATGAAACTTATGGCTATCTGTTGTGTAAAATCTAACTCTACAGAACCAGTGCTTGCAAGTGTAGAAATGACAACCTGTCCTGAAGCATCTCAAAAGAATCCCAGTGGTGATGAAGTGGTAGAATGTAATGACCTGAAGAATTTGAGCACTGATAAATGTGGAACTGGTGTCCCTACAGCAATGCCTCCTAACATGTCCTCAATTCCTCCACAAGCTGGTGTTATCACCATTAGTAAGGAAGATAACAAGGGAAACTTTGAGAAGTCCAATGTGCATGATAAGGAAACTGCAACCAAAGAAGGTATCAATGAAAAATGGATACCTTAGAGTCGGAAGGGGGGGGGGGCCTCTTTAGAAGTTTGGGTTGACATTAACTGCTTAAACAACTTTTAATTCTGACCTTCTCCATATTTAAACAAACAAGAGGAGAGTTACACTCACTTTCAAAGTTTCTGTAACATATCCCATTAGCATGTACAGCATTGTATTGTGATATAGTATTTCTTCTGGGTTTAATCAGCTTGTATTGTGTATCAGTGTTTAGTACTCCTAGGAAAGGCATAATTACATTTTAATTGTAGATACATATTCAAGAAGGACTCTCACTCCCAAGATTTCATGTACTAATCCCCCTCACTGTCTGTCATAAATGTACAGTTTGTGTGACGTTAGTTCAGAGAATTTGTTATTGGATCAACTAATAGTCTCCTGATAGGAATTTTCTATATTGTCATCACTTGTCTAATTGACATTGTATTAATGAGTCATATAAATGCACTTAGAATTTTTATGAAAATGTTATGTGTTAATTTGAATTCTCAAAATTTCTGAATTTTCAGTTGCAGAAAAATCAGAAGTCACCAATGAAGTGATGACTACAAGCACAACAGGTATGAAAACTACATAATTATGAAATATAATATTATCAATTGTATAGTGACTTTTAATCCTGCAAAGTGTTTTTACCACAATTTGGGGGTACTGTCATAATCTGAATGGCCAATTTGCTGTTGTTGATGATAGTACAAACAATGCTGCACGTGGAAATGTGTCAAGCAATGCCTTTATTACATGTAGCTCTCAAACATGGATGGCTGTTAAATTTTACAGCTGCATTCTGTGAGTCTACAACATTTTGACCACAATGATGACAAATATCATTGTCAATAACAGTACAGACCATGCTAAACCACTAATGATTTGTTAACCAGCTCTGATGAGAAAGTTATGTTGATCTAAACCCCAAAAAAAGTATATACATTCATCTTAACCCTTTAACTCCCATGAATGACCAAAACAGAATTTCTCCTCACAATATCAATACAATATCAACCAAATAAAAAATTAGTTGATCCAATACTAAATTCTCTGAACTAACATCATAAGAATTGTATGGTTTAAAGTAAGGGGAATTACAAATTTGATCTGGGAGTTAAAGGGTTAAGTCAGTCTTCTTGGAAGAGACAGCTAGAGATCCTATGTTCATTGAGTGAGATGTGGTTCTCTGAATTTCATGTTGCAGAAACAGACCCACATGGTACAATAACTGTTATGAACAACCTGGATGAACAAATAATACTTCCTCCTGAAAAGGAAAAGTCTGTTCGACAAATTGAAAGCACCAATTCTAACGGATTATCTCCTGTCGAAAGCAAGTCAGAATTGAATAGTTTTGATGGAGATAAAAGCCCCGAAGCATTCATCCAATCTCAAATTCCAGAAACAATCATTGAAGGAACATCCTCCACAATCAATTCAAAAGACAGTGAAATGCTTCCAGCTGGAATTGGAAATGTAAAAACACAACTAAAAGTAAGTGAAGATTCTGAGGAGTCCTGTCCTGTGGAAAAAACAAGTGAATCTGATGTTAACAAAGGCATTGTTTCAGAGGAAGAGGAAAGTGCCAGTGTAGGGTCTCAAGAGTTCAACCTCCTGTCAAGTATTCTCTCTTCAGATCATGGGGAATCTGAGTCCACTGGACGGGGTATTATCAGAATCTCCAATGTATCAATTGAGGAAATTGGGTCAGCATTGCTATTTCAAATGATCGCCTCAAGGGAGGGTGGAGCCTCATCTGGCGCCTCATCAGATGAAGAAGACCAAATTTCATGGCGACCTGAACCATACTGCAAAGCAGGCTATTCTGTGGTGATCAGCAACAGCAAGCTCTGTGAAAGCACTGAGGAGAAAGCAGTGGTCACAATGGAGAGTGGAACAGAGTTTTTCATATCAATTGGAAATAACAATGATCGTGGTAGGTTAATAATGGGCAAATGTTTTGTCATTCTCCATGGGCACCTCCTCTAGGAGAATTTTTTCAAGTAGGAGCCTTTTCCCCTTCCCTGGCTTTACTGGATTAGTACTTTTACATGACAGAGGATGTGGATATTGATTTTGGCTATCACCCTCACTCATCCTGAAAAAAATACTGCTAGTAGATCCCAATTATGTATCATTACAGCTGAAGAAACCAATTTGTTCCTTTTCAAGTTGCATCTAACAATTTCGAGATCCATGTATTTGATTGTTTATTAACAATCCTTGATGATTAAGTTGGGACAAATAACTTCCCTGAACAACTTTGCTTCTGTGTATAAACTAAGGATCATACTTATGCGGACTTAGCAATGCTATATATCAACAGAAAAAAACAAATCATAACAAGTCACATTTTTGGCAAAAATTGAGGTAGTGCTATGTTCAGTTAAATCTTTCACTCCCAAGATCTCATTTATTTTAATTAGTAATTCTCCTTACTGTCTACCAGACATCTTGTTATAATGTGAATTTGGAGAATTTGGTATTGGATCAACCAATAATCTCCTAATTGATATTTTTCTTCATTCTCATAACTCATGTGCTTGATATTGTATTGATGTTGTAAGAAGAAATTCTGTCCTGGTCACTCATAGGAGTTAAGTGTCAAGAGCACCTTAGGAATACATACTTCATGTCTGATCCTAAATTTGAAATAAACACCTCAGGTGCTTAGTCAAGAATATGTGGTATTCTTGTAATTGGTGCATGTAGGAAAGATAAGGGGGGGAGACTATTTCACTTTTAAGCAAAAAGCTTTTCAGTAACACTGAAATTGAGGGACAATAATAAGCATTAAAAAGTATTTTTGGGCATTGCCAGATATTTCTTAAACTCTGCTATAAATTATTTTGTACTAAAGAAGTTTAATTTGTTCAATTTCTTTCTCTTAACTGTAGCTGCTGAGGTAGACATCACATTTGGTGGAATATACCTTGGTGTTTGGTTGGTGGAGGCAAAGCAGTCACTATCTAATCCACTGATTATTGAAGGCTGTACTTGGGCAGCAGGTCGTTTCAAATTCTTCAGTGCTTCAGATAAGAAGAAACTACAGCCTAATGCTGATATCTATGGTGAGAGAGCAGAAGTAGATGGTTTGATTGAGCTGAAATTCAAGCCTGAAGCTGATACCATGAAAATGTTTGTGCATCATGTGCGAGAACAAGGAAGTTATCGTCTTGTTCCAGTAACAGTGGCTGATCCTAGGACAGCAACTATTGCTGACTTGAAACAAGAAATTAAAGGAAGTTGGGGATCCAGTATCTCCTGCCTGTTGAAAGGGGGCCAGGTTTTACAAGAAGAAGAAACCATCAGGTACAGTCTTTTACCTTATGTAGAGTGTGCCAGGAGTGATCAATTAAGATAAGTTATTTTAATCTTGCATAGATGGTTTTTTGGATGGACATGGTCTGTAAATTGACTTGGTGTCTCAGACTTGCATAAGTGTATCCCAGGCTATAATTTAACCAGTATATCTTAGTGAAACAGGGTTGTTTCTGATATCTTTATTAGAAGTTTACTATATAAATGTTCCACATCATGCTGTGTTGTTTCCCAAGCATTGCCTTATAGCCATTGCCAGGAAACTTAAAGCTCTCATGAAAATTATTAGTACTAAACTTAGCTTGTTTTGTTTCTTAAGCTCTTATGACTTGGGTGAAAATGAAGTGATTGAGGTTGTTAATGCTACAGAGGAACTGACTATTGAAGCAGTTGGGAGAGACCCAATCACTCTGATGGTGGATCCCAAAAATATTTCTGTGAAAGCTCTTAAAGAATTCATCACAGCACAATTCAAAATACCAGTAGACCAACAGCTTCTCCAGTTCAAAGAACAGGATGGTGTTGTAGACTCCAAGTCAATCACTCATATGCTTCTTACGTCAAAGAAGAAACCAGTGCTGGTGGTTAGCAGAGAAGAACCTGGGTATGTTACATTTTTGTCATATTAATCAACACCTCTCTGCGACAGGAATTGCTGGGAAAATGCTTCTTAATCCTTTACACCCTAATATTAGTATGCATATTCTCTATACTGTTTTCTATACAAATCTTATGGTGCTGACATGGAAAAGTTGTCTATCAATCAATAAAATATTTAGTTGGTGATCATTTCCTTTGTTCTCATGACCTTACTGTGTGGCACAGGGGTTATACCGTTGGGAGAAATTAGGAACTAGTCATTCTCAGTGTCGTTGCCAGATGGCAATTGGACTTGGCTGATTCGTTTTTTTTAAACAACTTTATTCGCTCATGTTACTCCAAACTCCTGAACTCAACTTGTTTTTTATCTCACACATGAGCACGTGGCCCATGGCAACGAGCCAACCTGTCAATTCACATAGCAACACAAAAAAAAAAATAAATAAATGAATAAATGTACAGGAAGTGGGAGGGACATCCCCACCCCTAGTCAAGACACTCAGGGTTAAAGAATTAAAGGCTTAGATAAACCCTCAATAACAATGGTTGATCACCTACTAGAATGTGGGTGTTTTCATAATCTGTAAGTTATTTGATAGTAAATGTTGTCAAAATTGTTCAAAACATCAAATTTCTTACCTTTGTAATTTACCATACATGGATTACATGCATCTAGCAAATTAAACAAACAAAACAAAGGCAAAATGACAAGGCAATAATTTTTATTGTCTGTTTGTGATGATGGGTTGTTATTTTGTTGTGTTTCGATTTTCCTGAGTAAAACAATTGTTTGTCTGATGCTTGCTGATTGATTTACTCCATATATTCCTTGTCGCTCAAAGAGCCGAAGACTCTAGAGGATTGGACACCAGTGCAAGATCTTGCGAAGGTAGTCATTAACAGTTAACACTTATTCATTAAAGTAGAGGTAAATAGTGGTAGATATTTATCAAGAAGCAAAGCCTGAAGGTAAGTATCCGCCACTTTTACTGAAACTGAGGTTAAAAAATTCTGTAATCATACTCGTAATTGACAAATCAGACTCCTGCTTCACAGTCATCCAATTTTGTTAATCACTTGCATGATTACAGACCTAAATTGGACTCCACCCGGTCCTATTGCCATCAATTTCATTATCAATTTCATTTACATGATCACAATTACAGATCAAGGGAGCCGAGCTGAAGACAGCTGTAAACTGAATGAGGAATCTAATGACTCAGGAGACAATGACCAGGTAGCTACTATTTGTGAATTTATCAATAACACCATGAGATTGTATTGATTTAGGTACCTTCCCTTAAGAAAGTTATTACATTATCATGCCCAGATAAAAAAAGGTACCAGCTTATGAATTTTGTAATGTATGGAGCCTTTAAAAAAGTGTCTTATAACAAAGTGATATTTGCTTTTTCACATATTTACACAGAATGGTGTTGCTATTCTCTATGGAAATAAAGAAAGTGTTTACAAACAATTTCGAGAAGATGCAATGGACCGAAAGTTTTCAAGGAAGAAGGCTGTCACACTTTTTATTCAGCTGAAAGATAAGAGGTAGTATACTTTTAGAAGATTTTCACATTTCTGATATATTTGTATGAGGACTGTAAAGCTTTCCAGGTGATTGCAGGACCACAAATGATCCTAATAGAAATAGCTGATGATCTTGTTAAAAATTTAGGAATGGTGTTTGTTTTTCGTTTGAAGATCTGCAAACAGCTATTACATTGCAAATCCAAAGTCAAAACCATGAATAAATTAAATTAACAAAAGAAAGGTTAAAAAATAAATTAACATAAATTAAAGAAGATGGGTATTAGGAATATATTTAATTGTAATATGAAAGATAGCTATGATTATTAGTAGGACTGATTCTACTTTTGTATAAATTACAGCAAGAAAGCTGCAAATGCTAAAACCAAACCTGAGCCCAAGCCCTTTGAGCAGCCAGGAACCAGTTCGTCTAGACCAAAAGGATGCATGTCTTCTCTTTACCCACCTGAAACACCTGACTGAAATCCTGATATGCTGCTGGACTATCATTTAACCCCCTACCTCCTAGAATTAATTGACATTTAGGTCCCTTTGGTATCAATGCATCATTCAGCAAGCAAACAAGTGATGAGAATATATACCTTAATATAATTGCACATTCTCTTAATCAGTTTACAAGAAAGTTTATGGGCGCTAAAGTGAGAATTATGAAGTAGATCACAGAAGTTAAAATGTGACCATGAAGTACTGTTATTTGATACAATATAACCACTAGTATGATAATTGTTAGGAGTGGAAGACTGTTAATCAAAATATTTACTTTTAAGCTTATGGTGACCTAACAATGTTTTAAACGTGATTTTGTATTTTTTAGCCAAGTTTTAACTAGAAATGATTTTTAAGAACTCCAGTTTGGTGAGAGATAAAAACACTTGCACTTAATTGTATTAATCTAGGATTCTCCAAGTTTATATAATAGTCAAAAAGTGGTTTAGTGTGAATGGAAACAGTTTTCCTACTCTGATCAGATATCTTTAGAGCGCTCAAAAACCCTAGTTCGTACCCCACCCCCCCACCGCCACCCACCACCACTTTGAGGTCAAACGATTCTAACACATATTGATCAAAGGATCGAAGATTGAAGTTGTGGGCGTGGCATACCCATCGATACTATTATATGAATGTTATGGGAAAGTTTTTCCTTTTTTAGCTTGTCAGAGTGTTGGGGAATTGAACCAGCCACCTCTTTGGGTAAAGGTAGTGAAGTTTTTGCAAGCAGTGTTGCAAAACCCTTCAAATTCAATTTCTTTAAGTTAAAGATTACTGTAAACTGCCTACAACCGACGTTTTGTTACAGAGCTCAAAAAAGCTGTGATTGAGAAACATATTTTACTCGTCATTGCTGTAGTTAACTTTTAAGCCCATCTAAATGCGTGTTATAGAGTTGTTTGAGCCCAGGGCCGATAAGCGATAGAGTAAAGGAAATGAGCCCCTTTACACAAGCAAAAACCTGTATTGGTAGCCCAGCCAGACATCTGGCCCTGATTTGAAGACTGGATAACCCTATCACCTGGAGAAATCTGTATCAAGTGGATAGCACAGAGCGTTTTGTCAGTAAGCATGTACTGGATAGAAATTTATGCAATGAATAGCGTCAACTGCCCTTTGAACAACTGGGCCCCAGAACTTAAAATAATCATTGAAATTGTTGGTTGGTAAAAGTTGTTTTCAATGCAGATAAAGATCGTTTACAAGCTCTAATAGATATGTAAATTTAAAGTAGACTGATTAAACTAAATTTAAAAGGTGATTGAGCAGTAAAGACTGTTGATGTTAGTAAAGTCGACCAACTTAGGTTTAAACCTTGTTTCGTTTTCAGTTTCTTTAGTACGCATCGTCTGCAATTAGAACAAAAAAATCAAAAGCAAAACAAAGCGAAACACGCGGGTTAAAATGCAACCGGCGAAAACATCCCATAGAAACGTAAAAAGAAGTGATCGAAAATGAATAAAAAATTTGGTGAAGAGTTGATCGATTTGATATTTGGTACAATTTCGGTATTTAAAAAAGGTGGGATTGGGAAAAATTCTAGAACGCCTACAGGGGTGAAAATGTCAGACATCCCTTATTTGTCGCGAGACCGCTTAAAGTTTACAATCTCAGACGCGAACGCTGTCGACGTTGCTGATCCTAGAGTATCTAGGACACTTATGAATGGAGCAGATGGAGCAAAGGTCTTCGCTCACTAAAGAGTTCTCTGTCGGTTAGCGGTATACCTACCATAGGACCGTAAAATGGGAGAGTCTGCCATTCGGATACTTGTAAAGGACCCAGACCCCTTTTCTTCCCCACACCTCTCCATTCTTCGTGCAAAATAGATTAAAACCTACAGTAACTATAAAGTACTGAGTGGTGAGGGAAAGCTATGTCTTTGGCAGCCATCTTTATCAATTAAGACCGAACGCGCATTCCCCAGAAAAACATACCAGATGGTGACCGCAACTGAACTTTTTGCTATTCTAACCCGTAAGGTGTGACTCCAAATTACCAAATTGCAAGTTTCTAGTTCGTCATTGTAATCCTGTTTTGTGGCGAAAAAAACAGATATTTCATTGGCCATGGACTGTACTGTCTTTGCAAGTTCTCCACTTCTGCGGTGCTGGATACTCACGGCTTTAAGTTTTTCACATCAGCTTAGATATTTGTCTGTGAACTGAATGTTCAGGAGTGTTCTAATTGGGAGGGCCGGTTTGACGGAAACACTTCAACTTTGACTACATACCTCTCAGAACTAAACCATAGAGACCATACTTTTAATCATCTATTTTTTAATTTGCCATTTGTGAGCTAGTGTAAATTCTATTTACATTAATAAAGTCACGAATCCAAACTGTGTAAATCGAATTACCCTTACAGTGAACATGAAGGAGTCCACTGGTAAAAAGAATATGTTATGTGCAACTCATGGGTCACAGTTTACCATCCGTGTTATTTTATACTTTAAAACTCAGGAGTGTTTTTCTTTTTACCTTCGCTAGGAGTTTTCACGGAAAACCAATGAGTTCAAGTGAGCTATGAAAGGTACAGTGTAAATTGACAATTGAATTCACCGCTATAAACAGCGATCTTTGTCGCCTTTTAGCAACTTCTTTCATCAATGGCAATAAATTGGCTTACTTGAAAATATCTCACCTTTCAATTTGCCAAATGATTTCGATGTTTGTTCGACATTTGAATCACACACGTTAAAAATTAATTCAGTCCAGTGATCAATTCGACCATTGCAGAAAATGATTTATCTGAACTCACTAGCCCTCACTCACTAGTTCGTCTCTGGTTAATGTTACCCTTTCAACTCCCATGAGTGACCAAGACAGAATTTCTCCTTACAATATCAATACAATGCCGAGCTGACAAGTGATGAGAATGAAGAAAAATATAAATAAGGGGATTATTAGTTGATCCAATACCAAATTCTTCAAACTAACATCACAAGAACTGTATGGTAGACAGTAAGGAGAATTACTAAAGAGATCTTGGGAGTTAAAGGCTTGGAGTGACAGTATGTATACCCGAGTCATGCTCTAGAGAAGTCCATTTAATAGACACGTTTTTTGAAAGTTAAGTGTTAGCGTGCAGTGAGAAGAGTACAAGTGCAAAATGAGATGTGAATTGAACCCTCAGATGAACAATAGTCGGAAAATTCTCAGTCCAAGTTCACACTTCAGACGTGCCACTTGCTTGTAGATTGAGCCTCGCCTCTGACCGGGCGGAGCCTCGATCCATTCCGTCCATGGATCCTGTGTCGGCAGGTTCCACGAATCTCAGTTTCTGCTTCTGGGGTTTCGATTCACTGTCCCCGCTCGCTACGCTTGCGTTGTCGTCATCCGAGTCGAGATCGTCCTCCGACTGATCGTCGTCGTCATCATCCGAAGATTTACCTGATTGGTCGTCCTCGTTCTGGGAGGCTTCCTCTTCCAGTCTTTTCTCTTCGCGGTAATAAATGAGCTTCCTTAAAAGCTCGTTTTCATCGTGCTTTGCCATTAAATCATCAAGAACGGGAATGCTATCACAAATGTCGTTTTCCGTAAAGTCTTCGTCTGTTTCCAAAACCAGCATCATCACAATTTTTTCTTCTTGTTTGTATTTTCCGGTTCAAACCAGTTTGTTTGCCTTATGTCCTCCATGCAGATGTTTCTCAAAGCGTACTGAACATTTTCTGAGATTTCCTCGATGCTGTCCAAGTTCAGCTCAAACTGGTTCTTTGGTTCTTTGTAGTTGGGTTTAATCGCAGGGCCAACCTGTTTACCAACGGTACGCTTGAAGGTGTGTAACATGAAGTCGAGAATTTCATGTTCGTTGGACTGTATGGACGAATCATTGGACACTTCGCTCAGTGCGTCATTTAAGATGCCGATGAAAACGTTCATGAGAACAAATAAGACCGTCACCACGTACAAGAAGAAGAACACGGGACCAAGAATTCGGCTCGAACTTGTCAAAGAACCGAAGTCAAAACTTCCCAACGTCATGGACATCATGCTTCCCAAAGTCTTTGGGAATGACGCATAGTCTTCGTTATCGATTCCAAACACCACAAACGCAAACTGCGAAAAAGCCAAGAACAGTATGAAGAACAACAGCATGAACGACGACAGAGGTTTACTAGCAAGTTTAATGGTTATCATTAGGGTGGAAACGCGTCGGTTGAATTTCAACAGACGGAGGAATTTTAATACTGAGAAGAACACTGCCATGGCTGTTGTGGCGGACACCCATTCATCCAAGAATGCCACGTACTGAAAGCTTACAAACTTGTCTGGTGTATCTTGCATGCTGCGAAGACTGTATTTAGTGAGGGCCAGACGCGCGAAATAAAGCCCCACTGCTGACAACGAAAATCCAAGAACTAACAGCTCTGGATAGTTCCACGGGTCTTTGAAATACTCTCGTCGCTCAGCCCTGTATTTCTTGACCTGCTTATAGAGAAAGTAAAGCAGAAACGCCATGTAGCCTAATTCGCAGGCCATTACGAACACCATTTCTGGCCCTACATAGCGGTAGAGTCGGATTGTTTGAATTCTAGGGCTCAAATGGTAACCTCCTGATGGAAGAATCTCGGTTAGCAGAGTAACGACACAGAAGAAGTTCGTCTCAGCATTGTAAATCGCGAATTCTGCAAAGATTGCTCTGGTATACCGGTCTATCCAGCCTAAGGAAGAGAGTTCTTTGGCTATCTCTTCGGCTTCATCTCGTTTGGCTCCAAAGTCTGCCACGTAACCTGAAAGGAAGTTCCAATAATAACTTTACTTAATATACCTCTGACATTTATTGTATCTTTTCACAAAGCACTATCCCTCACTCTGTTCCTCTTGCACCTGCGCTTTAAAAATTACTGATATGTGGTGTCTTTTTCGTACTCAAATGTGAGAAAAGTTCAGTATTGTTTGCTTAACTCTTCAAAAGATGACATGATATCGTGTCCTTAAGGTAATATGCACGTTGTGTGGAAGGGGTCCTTTTTTACAGTCTAGTCCTAACAATTGCTCGCTGTTAGATCAGAAGTCATTCGCCTGTTGCCACAGTACTGGTCTAAAAACTCTTTTTCTCACCTACTACCATAAAACAGTGACGGCCATTTCTCATTCGATAAAGTTTGGTAGTTGAGAGTCTGTAGACTTACTATAATAACAATTTTGCACATTTCGATAGAAAAAGGCAGTAAACAAAAACGTTTTATAGTTGAAGACTATTGCGTCTTTCTGGCTTCTTGTTCTATCTTTAACTGCAATGTCCTTGGCGTCTAAGGGGAACAGTAGTCCAATTAGGAGTGTATGCGTTTCAGTTTTACCATATCGACTCACCTCCTCCCAGGTAAGTAGCAAATTTTCCCCAGTAAGGAGTTCCTTTTAGTTTCCATTGCGTCTGATAGGTCCATGGGGTCTCCTTCATTTCCTCAGTGCTTGTATTAGATGGCACTGGCACCCAGCCTTCCTCGTAATATTCTTTATCTTCATAGTCCCAATCATAGGCTAAGTTGCATTCGTCGAACAGAGCACGGAATGTCGGAAGCAAGCTGCATTTGTCTGAAACATGTGAACTCGATAAGAAAATGGAAAAGAAATGATACAAACTGTCCTTCCGTCTATCAGTCAGTCAATCAGTCAGTCAGTCAGTCAGTCAGTCAGTCAGTCGGCGAGTCACTCATTTCGCCAGCTCATCTGTCTGTCAACCATTTACTTGGTAAGCCATTTAATCAGCCGCACAATCAGGTAGTAGTCATTCAGTTAGTTTGTTCAGTCTGTGAATCGGTAGGAAAGTCCGTCCGTCCGCTTGTCAACAGTTCATCAATCAACCAGTCCTGCCATCCAGGAAGTCCGTGACTTAATCTCTCGTCGGCTGGTCAGAGTCGAACACTTAATGAGTCGGCCGTTAGTATAATACGTAAGTCCATCAATCCATTCGCCTATCTCTCCGTACGTCATTCAGTCAGTCATTGTGTCGTTCAGCTGGTCAATCGGTCGGTTGATCGGTCAGTCGGGAAGCCATTATGTCCGTTAATTAGTCATTCAGGCATTATATCGGTCAGTCTGTCGGTCAATCGATCAGTCGGTAAGCCATTAGGTTAGTCAATTAGTAAGTTGGTCATTACATCGGTCAGTCTGTCAATCGGTCGGTCGGTCAGTCGGTAAGCCATTATGTCAGTCAATAAGTCAGTCAGTCAGTCATTACATCGGTCAGTCTGTCAGTCAGTCAGTCGGTCAGTCGGTTATACAATCTTTAACCTCTGAGAACTGAAACTGACTTACTTTTCTGTATCCTGAGTTGGCGAAGTCTTGGCGTTCCTATAAGATACGCCGTGCTATGATCAGCGACAAACTTGCCTTCGTAGCTAAACAACACCAAGGACGAACCATCATTATATTTGCTACCAGTTATTTTCGTGCTCACAACCTTTTTATGTTTCGTTCTTTTTGTATCACTGTTGGTAGCTTCTTCATTCACAATGTCTTTGTTATCAATGGCAACGGGGCCATACCAGTACCGTGGCATCAGAGTAGGGATGAACGTTTGCTGAGCCCACTCCCAGTAAGATCGATAATCTGATACCTGATGTGGAATGAGAGGATGTTTGGCGCCGGTCACTTCTTATTGCCCGTGGAGGGGAGGAGGATTTTGGGGGATCGGTGTCCGCCAACATAGTATAAAAGGGGGACTATAGAAAATTGACTGCTAATTAACCGCCAATGAGAAGGAAGGGGGGGGGGGGGGCAGATCATTCATTAGAATATTAAAGAGCCTTATGGGAAGGATCAAATAAATATTATCGTGACACAACCTAAAACTTCCAACCCCCCCTCCCCCCTCAAAGTGATCAGGCGATAATTAATGACCGGTTCCTTACTTCTTAGGTTGATCTCGTAAGATTGATTTAACCTTTTACACCCTTACATCAGTGTGCATTCTCTATACTGTTTTCTATAAATTTGTTAAGGTCCTGACAGGGAGAATTTTCTGTAACAATCAAGAACTTTTTTATCTGTTGATCGTTTCCTTTATTCTCGTGACCTACATATGTGATTCAGGGGTGATATTGTGAGGAGAAGTTACATGCTAGACACTATCAGAGGACGAAGGGCTGATGAGCATCACCCCCTCTTTGACAGGAAATTGGACAATTTGTATAGGTAATCACATGATTTCTAGTGCAATTTGGAATAAATAAGCACGAGTAAATTTTTTTAAAGACTAACAAAATTGCACCAGCCCGTAGGGCGAGTGCAATTTGTGGTCTTTGAAAAAATTAACAAGTGCTTGTTTATTCCAAATTGCACGAGAAAAATCATGTGATTACGTGTTAATAATATACATGGAAAAATACGAGATGGCTTATCATAATTAAACATAAGCAAAGCGCGCGCATCAAGTGCAAAAAATAATTTATTCAAACCGTGCGTTCGGTCAAAACAACCGCGTAGGATCAAAACAATAATAGGCAATGATATCTTCACATCTTTAAGGTGCAAGAAAGTTCAAAGTCCGACTAAACAGTTCAAGGAATAGTTCAGTCTGTGTCCGAATCACTTTCGATGAAACGGAATTGTTGTTTCCGAGGTTTAACTATGACCGTTTTTAATTTCGGCGTTGGATCGCTCGAGCAAAGTGTTAAGCTGGGTCGGCTCGTAATTTTCGATTTCCTTGGCAATTCCCTTCTCTACACACCACTTTTTCCAAACTGACAACCACAAAGCAGTGCTTTTTATAGTGTTTTCGTTGTTTAAGCTGTTTTTCAGCTGCGGCGGCGAAAAAAAAACCTACTTAAAACGCCGGCCATTGTTTCGCTCGCAAATTTTCAAATTTTGTTGCGACATCCAAGGCTCGCATTTGATTGGCTATCTGTGAGTTTCTATGATTATTGACCAATCAGAATGTCTGATTTGTTTCTTTCTTTGCACTGAATTAACCCTCTTCTGCACTGAATTACCTGAAAACTGCATTTATCTTAACCAATCAGAACTGAGTAATTTTTCCATGTATATTATTAACAATAAAACAGCCTGGCATTTCCCCAAATTGGTACTTTGAATTATGGACACTAGATTGGTCCAGAAAGCTCGCGCTATTTTCTCAACCAATACGATTCAAACTGAAACCAAACACAACTTGGTCACCCGCGTTTTCCCGCGCTTTAGGCAGTTCGCCTGTTTTTACTTTGAATTCTAATTGACTGCTCTTGAAACTGTCCTTTCGTCTGATTGGCTTTTGTGATAACTTTGGCTATGGTTTTATGACTCTTGGTCGAAAAGCGCTATAAAAAAAATAATTGTAAAAATTGCACGAGGCAACAAAACAACAATGACACCAGACCATCAAGCTGTTAACGTACAGCAACTTAAAGAGACTAAAAGTAAGTAAAAAAAAAAGGCTAATTATTTTTACCTCGTCAAATGCACCAAGCCCTGAGTATTTCCCATCCTCAAATATGTTTCTCATAGCACTTGTCACTTGGAAGCCCATCGGGTCCCGGCTGCCATAAGCCACAACCAGTAACACGCTAAGGAAAACGAAGTATTGAACAATTTCACGTATGATCACCTTCATGGCTTTTTGCTTAACCTTGAGTCGACGGGCATATTCAAGCTTTTCTTCGTTAGGTGGTTTATCAACAAAGCCAATTTTTCTCAGAGTTTTCTCCTCTTCGCTGTTTTGTGTTTTGCTATGAATTGTTTCCTCGTCTGGGTTTAATTCGTTGGCTTCCTGTTCATTTTCTTCTTCTGCCTTGTTGGGATCTTTGATCACCACTGCAAAGAACATGGCAGCTGCGAAAACCTAAAAGCAAACGAACAAAACAGAATAGGTGATGGACGATTTTCACTTTATTGCCGAAAAATGTCCCTTTAATTTGAATCGATTGCTTTCTTTCTGCCGTTGCTTCACACGTTCAATACTTTGTATAAGTAAAAATGACCGCCACTTTCTCAACCACTTGCTATTAATTAAGTTTGAGCAATTTTCAAGTGAGAGTCGAAAGTAATTCGTGATTGCTTTGGTTATGCTTTACTTCGCTCTGTGATTGGCCCAGAAAACTCGTGCCTTTTTCTCAACCAATCAGATACAAACTTGAGCCAATCACGACTTGGTGGCGTGCATTTTCCCGCGCTTTAAGAAGTTTGGATGTTTTTACTTTGAGTCCTCATTGGCTCTTAAAGGTATTTTCCTCTCTTTTAATTGGCTGTTTTGATTACTTTGGTTTTGGGTTTACGACGCTCAATCGAAAAGCGCTCTATGTGTCACCATTTTCTACTAGCTCATAGTTCATGTACTTTAACTTCAATTTTTCTTTTCAGTGTTACTTCAGTCTTGGCTGTGCTATAGAAGGTAGATAAATGCTGTTTCAATCCGATTACACTTAGCAATGCATAGCAAAAACTTTGAATGCATATGCCTTTCACCACATTTTTGAAGGAAATATCGACCAAAACAAATAGCTTAAGTCACGGTCCAGACCTGACGTTGAGAACTAACTAATAACGGAAGGTCCTGAAGGAATAGAAGCTCACCTTAAGAGGCTGTGAAATGAGTACGTCTTGCCAAAACGAAATCATCATCGATGACAACCAGCCTGCAGATTTTTCTTTTCCGAACGTCAGCCCGTAAAACACAGTAAAAGTTGCTGAAACTGTACAAGAGACAAAAACCAAGACGTAGGAGATATAGATAAAAAAATGTGGAAGAGTCTTTTTCTTCTTCTTTTTGTTTTCCTTTTTCTTCTCGTCGTCCTCTTTTTCAGCGGTTTCCGACTCTTTGCTGGTTTGGTTTGCTTTCTCGCCGGATAGTTCATATTTTGGGCTTTGTCCGTGAGGATCCTGGTCTTTGTCCAGGCCTTTCTTGGCTTCTGCTGGCCGCGCCTTGCGGAAAAATGTCACAATCAACACGTTGACTGGAAGTACGACTAAGCTGCTGGTAATACCGATGGAAAGTTGCTTTATAGAAAAACTGAAAGGCCCGATGTGAACAGACGTCCCACTTGAAGACTCGGTTCCCACTTGATAAAACATCGCGTTAGCAAGCATCGTGCAGAGTAAGATTGATAAACAACAGGAGAGACGCTGCACTCGTGTGAAATTACTTTTCGCCGGGCGTGTGACGACGGAGAACCACAGATGCCCGTCTGTCAAATTCTTCCGAGCTTCAGTGGAGAATAGCAGATTGAAGCTGGTGAGCTCCTCTTTACTGGCTGGGGTCAGTACGCGCTCAACGCATCCATCATCTTCCTCCACGGCTAGCCAGCGATCGCAAATAAACCAGGTCTTGATATCACTTTGTACATCATGTACCATGACCCTAAGAAGGTACCAAGACGGATCATCGCCAGTGTTGTCGTGCCAAATTCTCAAAGTCTTCAGCTTTCCTAAGCACCGAGGCACGCTCAATAAAAAGTAATCCACATTTCCGCGACAAAACTTTCTCCGGCCGGGTTCCGTGTCTTTTAAGCGACGAGGAGAGGTTTCGTCTAGACCACCAGTTAGCACCATACGAACCTCGGATGATGTTCCTGCATGACTCGAGTATCCCGTGTAAACTACGACCTCGTACATGTACGTGTCACGCGGGTCGTTGTCTGGTAGAGGAGCGACTCCAACCTGCGAAAATTAACGAAAACAAAACAAGACAATCATTAGCAGTGAAGTAAGGAAAATGGCTAAGAAGCTCATGAAAAAATCGTTTTTCTCTTCCTTTCGCCGCCTGGCTTCTATTCGTCATTGACCATGTTTAATAAGGGAGCATAAACGAGTTAAGAATACTCTACTTTGTGCTTGTGTACAGTTATCATTATATACTCAGTGAGCTGAACTTTCTTACTTTTTTCATAAATCTACGGATTTACTTATTTCCTCTACAAAAAGATTAAAGACGGTAATTGTAAAAAATACACTTATCATATGATTGGCAAGGTGGTCCTGAGGTGAATCCGAGCTTTCTGATTGGTTCTTAAACTGATTGGTCGAAGTGCCATATGATAAATTACTTACTTACCTTGCTTGCTCGAGCCATGCTGGGAAATACTGGCCCTCGGTCATTCTTGTGGGGACCTCGCTGAGCTCGGTCCGTGCTGCAACGACCTCGGGCCAATATTCCACAGTACGGCCCCCAAGCTTGGTTAGTAAGAAGTTATTATGTATGGCGAAAGATGAAACGAAAGAAATCTGTGAGGATCCGGAAACGAATGTGTTTGTGGTAAAATGAGAAAAAAAGCGGTCTCTGCCTTCTCAACTGCGGCAATATTTGCATTTTCACCATTCGAACCCTAAGAGTAAACAAGCATCTAATTTCTCCTCACAATATCACCACTGAATCACTCGTTAAGATCACGAGAATAAAGGAAATAATCACCAACTAAAGAAACTCTTGATTCTTAAACAAATTCTCCTTACCAGCACCTCAGGAAATGTATGGAGAACAGTATGGAGATTATGCATACTGATGTTGGGGTTTAAAGGGTAAAGATCAGAATAACCTCACTATACAGTACAGCGCTCTACGTTCTAAATTTCTTTTTAAAATTGAACAACATTTAGTAGAATGAACCAGTAAAACGTTAAAAAGCGCAAAGTTATTATTAGTTACATCCTCAAGAGTTAATAAACAGCGAGGTACCTTTTCCAAGTCTTTTCTGTCCGCTCGTCTCGCCCATAAAACTAGAAGGAAATACAGACCGAATATACCACACACCACTGAGAATACCAAAGGGTTATTGAGCAGCTCTGCCAAAGAGACTTTATCCCAGTCGATTTTGTTGGGTGGCACGAAAAAGTCACTTGCGAAAGATGTCAGATGGTTGCACCGACAGTGTCGTTCCGTTGGAGTCGTTAGCGGACCAGCCTTGACGTGGAAGAAATCGCATTACGACAAATCAAACCAATTTTTATTCAAGTCGAATTTCAAGCTACAGTGTGGGGTCGATAAACTCTATTGTCTGCAATTTCTTTAATTGAGGTTAACATTTGAGAATCTATTCCTCACGTATAATCTACATGCCGCATACTATATCATATATTTCGCATACTTCGTCAACTCCCAGACGGGGGAGGGGGTGGGGGGAATGGCATATCAGAGTGGGGAGCTTCTTTGAGACAAGAGCATGTCTTCACTAATTTTTTAAACGGAAACATAATAATCATTACCTTGCAACCATCGTAATCCCATGTCTTATTGATAGTGTTGTAGTATTTGCAAGTACTTTCAAATATTGTGATGTTCAGCTTGTTTTCCGCAGGGGGCTTTTCATCGCCATTTTGTTGAACAGATCCATTGTAGTAAAAGCCGCAGAACCAGATACCGCTGGCCGTTTGGTTCAAAGCATCGTTGTCCAAGAACATTTGATAAAGTTGCGGATCAGGCTGCGCATCAGTTGAATTTTCGCCCGACGCAGTCTCCTCAGACTCGTTCCTAAACGAATTGTTCGGTATAGTTTGACGAAAGTCGTAGTCAGTTGTTGATGGTTTGGATCCTCTCTTGCAGAATATCACAGTTTGTGTGCCATTATGCTCTGGGACGGCCCACACATATATTGCACTTTTATTGTTCGTCACGTTTAACTCCATCACAAGCATATCACTCATTTTGATGGTGTATGTTTCAGGCTTTGCCAAGCCATTTTTCGCCGGAACAAAAATATCCATGTATAAGGTGAGGTTAGAGATGTTCTTAGGATTTCCACTTTCATCTTTGAGTTCTAATTGAGTGACCCCGCTGTCAACCTTTCCAGCGGATTTACCATAGGGACTGCCACTGAAAGAGGACATCTGTAAAAGATCGAGAAAATTTTGATTATCATTATCATTCTCGTACGAAATTTTCATTGCAAATATCTTAGCTGATGTCGTTGCGTTGTAGAATCGAAAAACATTGAGACCAAGAGCTTTTTGCGAACTGCGGGTTGTGATTTCCGCGATTTGGTTGTGTGCGGCATGGCTACTAAGATTTTCCAAAATGGCAGATACCATAGCAAAGTTTTTAACGGATTTTAAGCAAATTTTTGAAAAGTTTGGTTACTTAAAATCAAGAGTCGTCATAATTAGTAAACCTTTCATGGTTTCCTGGGATGAGTCCCTCTTTCCCTGTATTATTCAGTTTTGAGGTTGGTTTCATTTAATATCATCCTCAAAATCTTTTGAATACAACTTTAGCACATACTTGCATCTGAACTGGTTCAGACGAGTTCTTATCGACAGCCGCGCCGAGATTCTTGATTTTACTTCCGCCAGCTTCAACCCCCTTCACGTTGCTCATGCTCTCTTTCTTTGCCTTAAGACTAAGATCTGCACTCTCCACTTTAAACTCTTCGCCAGTAACCAAAGAGTTACCAGCAGTAGATAAAATCACGTTAGTAACTTCAAGTGTCTTCTGCTTGGCCTTCTCGTCCTCGTCATCACCCTGTGGTAAAGAAATCCATTTTTAGAATGCTTCATGTGCGCCCGTTTTAAGAGTCAGCACTCTATCATTATGTCGTTATCGTCAATGATATTTAGCTTGCATATTTTCCAGCAATTATTATAATTATGTTACATCTAGGTCACCATCTCAATTTTGATTGGTTAAAAGTACGAAGCCATGTCTCACTGTCCTTATATTATACCTATGGACGATAGTTTTGATTTATGTGGGAGGGATTTACAGACAATATTTTCAAAGCAAGTAGAGTGTGGGTTTGAAACCTGGTCTTGATAACTCTGGTTATCGTCTGCAGCCTTGTTCTATAATGGTTACACAGCTGCTACAAGTGACTCCAAATCATAAACAAATCTTCCTCGAAATGTGTTCACTTCGTTACCAAATATCGTCCTTTCAGACCCTTTTCGAGCTAATTTGGAGAAATTTTGAGCAACATCCTTGGTTCTCTTTGATATAGTAAACAAGTCAAATTCAAGAGGCGTTTTCGATCAATTTTAACAGTCTCAAGACTGATAAAATTTGATAACCTAGCAACTTGTCGTCGACCAAGGGCTAATGCTCGAAACAGCAACTTTGCAAACTTGTTTACGACCGAATAAGAAAGATGGTAAATTTAAAGCTCGGTGAAGACATAGAGAAAGATGTCTTGCCACGAGCGTGGTAACTTCTTTGTTATTCTTCTTTACAATCATGATGCTACTGACACTGCTGATGCTTGCAGTGTTCAGGACGCGTGTCATATATGAACTTCGTAATGTCCTTGCTCAACGTAGAGTCTCTGTGGCTCATTGGAATCCGAAGGTCTGAAGTTCAATTTCTCGAGGGGACCGAGAAGTTTTTCTTCGTCCCACGCTCGTGGCAAGACGAAGAACATCTTTCTCTATTGTTTACGACTACGTGTCTACCTTTTACGACTAACAACCAACTAAAGAGGATCATCCAGCCTCGTTTTCAATTTTATTGTATAAAAAAACGGACTACGAACATGGCAGGAGTTGAAAGCAAAGCCATGAGCAAACTACAATCCCTCTACAAAGCATTCGCAGTTTTACACACCTAAAAATAGACCACACACATACTAACGTCTTATTAGCCGAGTGTGAGGGCTACACTGGGGAATATTGGCCCGAGGTCGTGATAGTGCGGACGAGCCAGTATACCATAGTAGGGTAAAATTATTATATGGCACTTGTACCAAACGTCTTATCTTGAATTTGCAGGCTTACTCAAACAAAAATACGCGGCTAATGACTGTATCCGTGGAAACGGTCCGTTTGGCAAAATCCTGACCAAGTAAGAACTAATTTGAACGCTTGGATCTACCTCATATTATAAAGTCGGATAAAAATCAACAGGATGCTCTGCGCATTCTGATTAGTGAGAAACCTAGCGTAGATAACGTCTATTTAATTTCTTTCTTCACCTTTAAAGTTGGTAGGGCAATTATGGAATGAGCAGTGTGTGTCTTTAGAAACAGCATTTACCTTATCTTCGGTAGAATCCTCGGAAGATTTTTGTCCCTCATCACCACCAGGAATTAATACAGCACTGATGCTGGTCACAAGAGACTTCGCTAAGTTTTCCCGTTTCTTGGAACTCATTGGAGAGTGGAGGACACCGGCACATTTTGACATGGTTTCAGCCATTTTACCCTGCAAGTCAACATCAAATTGCTGTAAGTATTTACAATACCTACGACAAAATGATTGATTTCTGATAGAAAAGTGAAACATTTACCCTGGAAGCTTTCAATCTCAAACAACTCGGTTCATATTTCGGACAGTGGACAGCCGCGCGTCAATTTTTCCGCCCAAAGACGAGAAAAGGAAGAGAACGCTGTCACGCTGTCACGCTGTCACGCAAACTATGCGCAAAAAAAATCAAAACGTTCATAGAAATTTGCGAAAGGAAGCGAAAGAAAGGAAAAGGAAAACTCAAGATTTTTTCGAATACAAAGCTTATCAAATCACTGATATCCTGTTGATTCAATAGTTTGTTTTGAGCTTTCACGAAAACGTAATACGATTTTAGAGGACTGTGACTAACTGGTTGTTTGTAACTCCTGTCAAACAAAGTCATTATAGGACTGTCTGCAAAAAAGCGTCTTAGCCACTACAACGTCGAACATGCGCACATGTTTGACTGCTGTGTACCCTTTTATGCTCTTGGCTGGAAAAAGGAACTGTGAGAGTCAGATCTACCACAATGTGCCGAAAGAGATATCAACCCTGACGCTCATCCTGAACCAGTAAGCTTACGATCAAATTATCGCGTCTCTCGTCTCACGTAGAAGTAAAAGCCTGTTTACATGGAGGTAAGGAACCCCGGGTAGGCGAAGCAACCCGCTTAGGTGGGGTAGCCCGACTGTACTTAGTATCTCTTATTTTACCTTGATCACGTTTACATGATAGGTGGAATAACCCACCTAGGCGGGTATCCCGGTCAGCGGGGTTGGGTTACCCTGTCAGTCGGGGTCACATTTTGCCAAACGTAAATGTCTCCAGGTGGGGTGACCCGATTAGCCGGGGTCGCATTCATGTTACATTTGCAAGTGCTCCAACAACCTCTAGGAACTTAACTAAGGAATCCCGGGGCTGTAAGATTGTATGTAAACGCGTGCTATCAGCCGTTACACTGAGACTTCGCACTGGTTTTTTTTATGTGTGAAAGTTTTTTGTTGCCATTCCTCACTACCTTCGCATCAGATGAGAGTGTCGTCTTAGGTCCAGTGTTGATAGCTTCCAAAGCTCCTGTTATCTTTAAGGCATCTTCAGGGTTTGAGGGAGGAGGTATCTTTGTGAGTATTCCAACGAGCATTTCTTTCCTCTGCATAAGACAATAAATAGTAATGAAATACAAAGTTTGGAAGGGTGTCACGTTTCGCTGAAAGCAAAACATTAAAATACAGGAAATGTTTTAAAAATATTTAATCCATGCGTCGGCATTCGTTAATTGAGATATAGAGTCCGCAGAGAGTTTGGCAAGAGATGCGCAATAGTTTTCTCTTAACTTTCAATAAAAGAGCTTCATATCTCAATGAACGCGAAACCATCACATAAAGCATCTGTTTTCTAACATTTCAGTCAATGTTGTATTTTAATCGTTGTATAAAAATAATTTTTCTCTCTTCTGGTTCATTGCAAACACCCCGTCATTCAGCCTGCACAATGGGAATATGAAGCGTCGATTTAATATTAATCCAAGAATTTACAAGAAGCCGAGCAGTTATCAATTATTAATTGCAAGAGAGTACCATTGTGAAAATCTGAACTTGAACCTGGTAATTCTTCATCCACATCACAACTCGGTTTCTATTTCACGACGCGACGCCTATCCCTTTAGCGGGCGGGGTATGTTGGTCTGTTGGTCTTTTGATTCCCGTGGAAATTTACTTTAGCTCATTTATATTGCTGATTGGAGAGAGACACAGCGAGAGTGGGGTGTCTGGCCAAGCTAACAACTCAATGAGCCAATCACGGCTGCATGTGCTGTACTCTTTCCCAAAGTGCGGCGCATTCAGCTACCGTATTTCCTAAACTTAGTATTCTGTACTTAAACACTATCGCCAAAAGGATTTTTGGGAAAAATAGCTCGTAACTACACTGATGCTATGTTTTGTCTTGTCCGTAAGACTGCTTATGAGACATTGCAGGATGTGAAGGCAAATTAAATTGGTTTGGTAAAGATACGGGATACATCTGCATCACACAAAGCAAACCTTACCTCCTTCTGTTTCTTCTGCTCTTCCTCACTAGTTGTCTCTTCATTCTGCTCAGAATCTTGTTGGGCTGATTGGGCGGACATAGCAGAAGCAACTCCACCGATCGCATTCAACGCCGCATCGGGATCACCAGAGCTTATAAGTACATCGATATTAGCTGTTGCTTCATCCAACTTGGCAGAAATTTCTTCTGCGTTTCCTGCGGGCATTTTGACCTTGAAAGGAAACCAAAACACAGCCGTTAGGTAAACTTTGCTACTTTTAACAGAATTACGGCTTACCAAGCTCATTTATGATTTTAAAACTAGTGTCTAACTCTAAATGAATACAGATTGTACCGTTGTTATGATGATATTTGTTTAGTCGCAGCAATAAGGATGGACTTGTTTGCCAGTAAAAAATAATTCTTTCCTTTGCGATCAGGGCTTTCTACCAATTACAGCTGTGCATCAAGCTACAGCTGAGGTACCGACTTTCACAGAAAACCCTACCCTTTAAAAAAATTAATTGTTTAACAATGAACTACCTACAAACAATTTCTACAGCTATTGGCATCCCTTTCTTATCTAGGCTCCTGGAATGAGGGGGGGGGAGGGAGGGAGGGGTGAGGTACCTATCTTGAAGGATGAGGCACTGAATAAGTGGGGCGCTCACTTAATTTACTTCCAAATCGTGGTCAGATATGCTCGCTTTCTGTTTTTTCTTTTGTTGGTGATAGAAATTCCGAGCTTAAAAAATAACACAAACTGTGTCTTGACATGTAACACTCGTACTAAACAGTTTCTAAAGTTTTCATTGCGGCATAGAAGGTTCTTTTAGATCCGAACGAGTCTAAAACCTCATGAAAGGATTCTAATCACCCTTAGTATGCACTTAACTGGTTCGGCGCAACAAATCCCTGAGGGGTGGGCTCATTTTAAGTGGCACAAGAGCGTAGCTAAGGGGGAGGGGGTCTAGGGGCGCCCGTGACCAGCCTTTTGTAAGCCTTTTTTAAACAAACAATTTTTTACTACTCAGGTGGCGAAAAATCCATGACGATATCTTGGCCGCAAAGGTCATGTTTGGAAAGCCCCCTTTTTTAAAATATATTTTTTATCATACTTATTTTGCCAGTGGCTCTTATATTTAGTCAATATGGGCCTCCATGCCGCGTTACTACGAGCCCTCTGATAAACAAGGGGGGCAGCTGTATAAGCCATTTAACAATTGGTTCATACGTCAGCGTGCGTTCATCGAGATACGAAGCACGCAGGAAGTTTGGAGAGCATAAAAGATGCGTAAGAGTTGCTCTAGACGTAGCCGAGAGCAACTCTAGCTTCTTGAGTGCTAGATTTGTTTGCTGGCGTCATGAGCGTGCACAATAGGAATATGAAGCACACTCACGCAATTGAATTTGATTAGACAAATTTACGCGCTATGTTATAGATATAGTTGGCCATTTTAGCTTGAAAATATCGAAACAAACGAAAGTTTTCAGCTCAGAAATGAGAGGTAAGGAATATTCTTTATCAGATTTAGGTTGAAGTCTTTCTTCTCCGACGATCAGCATCTAAGGTTTGCTCCAGTGTGCCCTCCCCCCTTTTGAAAAATAGTGGCTACCCCCTGGAATCCTCTCGTCAAGCGGAGGATTCCTTCATAGGAAGACAAAACCCACAACCTGGAATAGCCCAGGAGTGGAGGGGAGGGGAAGGGAGGGGGGGTCTTACCTGCACTTTTACGGGGAATTTTGTGTCAGCATCGTCTTCATCTTTGATTGTTATAAAGACGTTAATCCAGTATTCATTCTGAGCTAAGCCAACTGGTAAAGTTTTAGATGACAGAGAATAAGACTGATCGAGAGAAAGTGGCTCGGCGGGCGAAATGGGAAGTTCTGCTTGACCAGTCTCGACACTGGCTGTTACACTGTAGATCAGTTTAGTATCGTCAACCCATCCGGAACAAGTGATTTTGAAGTCAGGCTGCAGGGCGAAACCCTGCTTTGGACTGACATCACAAGATCCTCCCTCGGGCGGCTTGTTCACCTCCTTTTCATATTCTGCAAATCCAAACACTTGTTTTTTAGTTGATTTAACCCAGCTTTCCAAGCGGAATTTGTAAGTTTTTCCCCCTGTAAGCGTCTCGGGTTTCACGGCAAGTGTTTTTCCGTCGAGAGGAGTGGCCACCATGTCGGCTGGATTTGAAACATCATCATACTTATCACCATTTTTTACAGATATTATCCACAGGTATGCGACAGCATTCGGATCACCGCATAAATCACAAACAGCGTTTCCAATCAAATTCAGGTTTACCGAGGGGTTTACCTTCCTTCCACAGTTTGGAACTAGATTGGAACAGCTAAAAAAGATTAGACAAAACAATCTGTAAGGCGTTTGCGAATTCAGCAGATTACATACAACAAGACATTATTGAATAGAAATTAAGACATTTCTGAACAACCCCTCCCCTAACCCAACATTGTCCCTAACTTGTTATCAGTTGACTTTTGTTGGGTTAAGGGATACTGACACTGATCCAAAACGTTTGTTTGTGATTCACTTACGTAATCGCCACTTCAGGAGGGTCTCCAGCTGTTATTTGCAAAGTAATGCAAGCAGTACTTTTCCGCGTATCCTTGCTGACCTGAACACACACGTCATAATCTGAGTGGGCTGTCATCCTGAGCGTGTTAAATGTGATCTTTGGCTCGGATGTATTTAGTCTTCCAAGAGGATACCCAAAGCAGCCGTCCTCATCAAGCTCGGTCGAGGTGTTATTGGTGTCATTACCCGAATCCGTTATTGGAATTGGTATTATGGGGTAGGCGTCGAGCTGGGTGCAGTTTTCCAACAGGTCAGGGTTGTAGCTTCCCTTCTTAGCGCAGAACCAACAGAATTGAAAGTCACTTGGATTGCTATTAACTTCGTCTGGATCAGTGCTCTCGAGGCTACTGACTATTGTATCTTTTCCCTGCCCTACTGCTCTGGATGTCCCCTGATCTATTACTGCTTCTATGTCAGATGCTTCAATTTTGATGTAACCATAGGAATAGCTGACGACTCCTGTTACGTTGACCATAGCCACGCTAAAAATAAGACGGAATATCCCGTACTCTGAAATCCCTCTGGCGGGAACATCCAGGCTTGGAGCAGTCAATGAGATAGACGTTGCTAGAGAAACACTCCTCTCCTTGGAGACAGTTTCCATTTTATTAACTTGCCATTGAAACTCAGTCTTTTCAGTTGCTTCGCAGTCTAGAGCTATGACGTTGCTGATCTTGAACCCCTTCTTTTTAGGGTACCCTACCGCGTTTTCAGGGCTAAGTCCGACCAAATTAGATTTCATGGTCACATTGGGGAAGTTGCATTTCTTTTGTGTACACACCCCTTCACCTCTTTTGACAATGGTGTTAACCAGATTGCACGCAGTGACAGTCACGTTGAATGGTCCAACCTTAGAGCACCGGTGCGTCCAGGAGAATTGTGTAGGATTATTACTCAAGACTTTGACCTCTGAACTTGCTCCGTCACAAGCTGAAGGACACGATTTGGAGTTTTTGAAGTTCATGAGTTTGTAGCCGCTAATGTTAACAAAAAAGCACGAGTCAGTTCCAGCTTCGTCGAGAAGAACTTCAAATAAAATAGGTTTGCCTAGAGTTTGAGATCCATCCGTTTGGAATTTGTTAATTCTGATCATACGCTGCATGTTGACGACTCTAATTGTGATGTTACGACTAATAGCATTTTCGGCAATAAGCTTGACTTCGTACGTTCCAGGGTGTTTAAAAGTATGATTCAAGGAAATGTTCATCGTAGTTACACTTTCTCCATCATCGAAGTCCCAGAAGTAAGACACATTTGTCCCATTTCTAATAAAGGTGATAAACATGACTGGAAAATCATTTGGAAAGTATGTATTCCCCGGACCTTTCCCTGGGTTGCCTTCTTCCTCCTTGGGTCCTGTATGAGCGAGAAAGGTTTTTAAACCTGCTATTGGTGTTTGAACTTCGACTTCAGTCTCCAAGAAGGCGAACTGCACTTGATTGACAATGGTAATATTCATGACGTAGGCGCCGTGGTTTTGATAGCTGTGCTGTAGTACGAGAGGAGCGGAAAAAGGCTGATCCGCGGACATGGTTCCATCGCCATAATACACCGTGTAGTTTGCATCAGTTGGGGGCTCTTCTCCCGGCACAACCGAAATCGTAAAAGTGATCGTCCCCGGTGGAATCGCCTGTGGGCTGTTCGTCGTGAGTGTTAAATTAGGGGGGTTTTGTATGAAAACAGGGATAACACTAGTAAAGTTACTGACGCTGTTGTTACCAAAAAGTTGAATTATGTATTCGCCCTCATCGTGAAACGTATGCTCAATAGTTATGCCGTCGACAGGAAAGGGTCCAAGGTAGTTTTGTTGTATAACCGGTGAGCCATCAGTGAAATTCCAGCACAGGCTTACGTTAGATCCAGTTTTTAAACTAAGCGAGAAGTTTGTCGCTATGTGCACCTCCACAAACTTACTGGCACGCGTGAGAACTGGAGTAGATATTGGAATATCGATCATGACGCTTTGATAAATGGTTTGACGTGGAGTGACATAATTGATGGCTGTCACCATGAGTTCGTAAATACCGAGTAAGGGCATCATGTCTGAAGTTATGACAGCTGATCCGGATGTCGTGCCCTTTGACGTAGTGACGTCTGTCACATTAAAGGAAACCCCATCGATCACGTGCGTAAATGTTACATTAAATATGGCGTCGGTACCTGAAACAGTACTCCAGGTCACCGTGAAATCCGCTTGAAACGGTTTGGCAACAGAGTCATCAACATTAAAGCCGAGAATCGGAATCTCGACGATGGCTGTGGCTTCTGCAGTTGTGTTGTACAAGCGGTTGGTGCAATTCAAAGCAACGTTATAATGCCCCACAGCACTATAATTGTGATATGTGAAATTTCCAAGATCTACGAAGTGAGTTTCACTGGATTTACCGTCCGCCCAATTCCAAGTGCACTTGAAGTCTGTTCCTTCTGTGATGTTCAGCATACAGGGCGTGTTATCTGTAAAATTAGTGTGAAGGCACGTGACGTTGAACCCGATCAGTGGCTTAACTGGCTTGTGAACTTGAATCTCCTGGGATGCGTTCTCTCTGCTCACGTTATTATAAGCTGAAATACTAACGTTGAAAAAGGCGTAGTATGAATACAAATGCTTAACACTTAGTTCTCGGGTTGTGGTAGCCGAACCGTCTCCAAAGTCAATGTAAAACTCAGGATTGGTTCCTTGTTGAACTGTTATTTCAACGGTCACGGTTTCATTCACTTCGATGTCCCTGTTTGCATGGATGACGTTACATGTCACGCCATTCAGCGGCAATTCCACAATAGCTATCTCTTCAATAGACGCGTTGGAAACGCAGTTCGACACGTTGATTGCCACGGTATATTCTCCTATTGCAGCATACTTGTGACTATTCATGGCGGCAAAGAGGTAGGTGATATCAAAGGAGCCGTTATGGAAGAAATCTCCATCGCCGAAGTCAATTGAAATGTTGACTCCGTTTCCCTGTCGTAGCATCCAGGTAACTTTTGTGTCATTTCCCAAGGGTACAGGACGGATAGGTTCGTAAAATGATAGACCTAAGACAATATCTTGTACAGTCACATAACAGGCCTTTATCTGAAACGATATCATATTGATAGCGTACAGAGAAATGTTGTAAGAACCGCTCGAATTATATACATAGCTGGACGGTAGATCGTTATCAAGACGAGTTTTCTGCATGGTGTTGCTCTTCCCGGCGCCAAAGTCCACAACATAAGTGACATTATAACCTTTGTGAGGATGTATTGTGATAGTATATGTGGCATTCGTGGCTACAAATTTGGGCGTTGTCCAAGTTACATTGGCCACTCCTTCAGTAGCAACGATTGTTGTTGTATCTTTTAAGGTATTGTGTGGACCACGGACTGTAGCTTCCTCTTCATAACGACCGATGGAGTAGTTATGAGTAAACCAAAACAGCGAAGGAAGTTGCTGAATTGCTGCAATGGCATATTGTATTTGTGATTCGCTCGGAGAGCTTGAAGCTGTAGTGATGATCGAACCAAGGCCAGGCTGTAACTCGTCGAAACTAAATGCCGTAGCGTTCATCTTCTGACTTTTTCCAGAATTCCGGGATGTTATCTCTGCAAATCCTCGTCCATAATAAGTAAACCCCAGGATATCACCCTCTTTAACATCCGTGCAGTTCTTGACGTCATCGAACTGGAAAATATGACATCCAGGCTTGGAGAGGAAGACGTGGCTTTCGATAACCAGCTCGTACTTCTCGCCCAGAGCTGCGCTCGGCATGTATTGGGGGGTAATGTTGTCATCAGTGCACGTGCCTGTTGCAGTTGAAAATACCTGGCTGCTGGTGCACGTAGAGGCATGAAGATTACCACAAGGTGTTATGTTAATAGCACAGTTACCGTTGGAGTAACAGTACCTATCGTGTGTCCCTTTACCGCAGACTGGTCGGAAAACCTGAGAGAGAGGAGAAAGAAAAAGAATATCAGCCATGCTGATGCTTTGTATCACGGAAACTTTAATACCAAATCGATGTCACTGTTAGAATAGAGTGAAGCCCCATAATCAAGTACACAATTCTACGATCGTGAACGGCCCTCTAAATTAACACTCTGCTAGTCAAGTATTATCACATTTTCTTTGAGCACGAACTAAACAAAACACATAATGACATAATAGCAATAAAAAAGAACTGAAAAAATACGGACGTAAATATTTTTGTCAATAATCATTATATGGCATTTTCATCAATCCACCTAAAACGTGCAGCCCTTTTTTTATCTCTATAAAAATATGCGTAGCTTTGCTATATTACTTAACAGAAGTTTACCTTACAAAACTAATTTTTTATTTAGTGTCGAGAGTAATGCGGGATTGTTTTGGTTTTGCTTAACCTTGCTTTGTGATTGGTCCAGAAAACTTCCTCTTTTTTCTCAAGCAATCAGACTCAAACCTCAGGTGAGAGCACCGGCCAGGTCATTGTGATGTGTTCTTAAACAAGACACGCAAAGTGCCTCACACCTTCCAGGAGCATAAATGAGCCCCGATGAATTGTCACGAAAATCTGACAAAATGTAAGAAGCTTTTGTTCTATTAGGTGGCATTCCATGAAGAGGAGAATACACATAATTCGAGCCACTTCATTTTACAGAAACTTGAACCGTTATGATCCATCAAGTAACGTCACAAAGCCGAACAAATCATAAAAAAACGAATCTTTTTTATATGGAGAAAGATAGCTACTGTATCCTCTACCTGTAGGGAAACGAAGCCGCTGGTTTGCGAACAAATTCTCCATCCCATCAACTTGCCATCCTCTTCAAACCTGTAGCTAGGGATCAGTATTGTTTTATTTGAGGACTGGCTCAGAGCACTACCGGCTTCGATTTGGAAATTCTCTCCCACAAGTCTAGACAAAGCATCTACAAAAAATAGTACGTTTATTAAAATTTTGTCTCCTCCGACAGCTTGGTCTGCTTCATTAAATCGTTATGACATAGAGATAGCTAGGAGAGGTTAATGTTGCTACTCCCAGTGATCTCTATCGAGCTTTAACACTAAATAATCTGATATAAGTGCAACTATCACCATTGCTTGGAAACCAAAACTTGGGTGTTTTGCAATGGTACAAGTTTTGATTTAGTAACATGACTGTTTCATGCAGTGGTTACTTTCATGTTGCCTGCAACATTAAAGTCCCCCTCGACACTGTAATATTACCGTCCAAAGGTGTTGAATATGAGCTGCCACCGGTGAATTGGATATCGAGATGCATGCTGGATCCTTGGTACACTTTAACGGGACAGTGAAACTCTTCATTAGCCTCAACGGCTGGTGGACAGTTGAGTTCAAAATAAGCCGCACGAGATTGAACATTCACCTGTAAAGGATCACATTAAATCAATCATTGGCCAAGTTTGAAATATGAAAATCTTTCGATAAGAAGTTTCATCTAAATTGGGAGATCAATAGAGAGCTTTACACCCTTTACAAACCTGCATCAGAAAAGTAGAGAGGAGAGAAAAGTAGACACGATATGCAGAAAGAAAAGGTGAATGAAAATGGCTTGCTTGCAAAGTTTAAGTCTCAGATTATATGATTTTGGATCGGATAAATTGCCTCTAAATTGCCTCGGTTCAAATTAATAGATTACGTCAAGGTGACTTACGGCCCATGAGGTGAACTTCGTTTGAGCTTCTCCATATTCCCCCAATAGGACACGCCCATAACCACTATGTCGGCCATCTGTGTGGTAAATATAAGACACGGAAGTGTTCTCCGTTGTAAAAACAACATCTTCGCCAAAATCCAGCGTGTAGGAAGCGCCTGGATAACTGGAATATGTAGCGGTAATCCTTTCATATACGAATGTGCTTTCCGGCACCGTCACCTCGAACGAAAAATTGTAATTCCCCAAAGCTTGGTAAACACTGTAAGACTCCCGCCCTCCACAACGTAACACGATGTTTCCCGAGCACGGCTCGTTGCATTGTGGTTCCCCCACAATGCTACTCATATCCAGTGCATTTGAGCACCAGCACTGCTCGCCGTTCCTTAACGCGGAGAACTGGTACCCTGCGAGCCCACAGCAAGTGGTGCAGATTTCAGCTGTTAAGGCGTTCGATGCATAGTCTCCACAGGCTTCAAATGTGCCTTTCGTAAGACACCCAACGTAATTTGCCGCTGTGTTCCAAGGAAACAATAAACGATTTGGAAATGTTATGAAAATTCAAATCGTGGTAATCTTGATTAAATGACAAAATAAGGGATGAAGCGTTTGAAAGACACAATTTTCGCGCATGGGAAACAATCTCATCCTCTACACCCTCAAAAAAAATTGCAGTGGGTTTCCTGGATTTGACATTGCAAATTGTATTGGCGTATAATTAGTTTTATTTGACACATTTTCACTCCATTTCAAAGTACCTCTTGTGGCAAACACAGTTTTGTCACCAATTACCTTCTCCTTTGGAAGGTACTTAGCAAAGAATTTCAACGGCATAATTTTCTTACTTTGTTCAATTTCACACCCTTTTCCGTTGAGGAAATGTTTGCCTATCGCTTTATTTTAAAGTTCAAGCTTTCTTTCGGGTTGGAATGCAAAAATTCAGTGATGTTCACAAGTTCTACGTTTATAGCTTTCAAACCTGTTGTATTTCCATATACTTCTACTTTCAGTGCCGGCTCGCTGTACCAAGACTTGCAGTAAAAACGGATAAATCTGGCATTGAGAGGCGGGTTTATTGTATTTTTGACAATATCTGTTGCATTTGTATTCCCTGTAAATATCTGTTTGAGAATAAAAAGAGAAACATTAATTGATCAAAACAAGGAAGGTAGGATATTGTTGTTAAATTCAAATATTAGACCCATGTTACTTGCCTTTATCGAACTGCCATCTTTGTGCGTTTGCCAAATAGCGCCACCTTTACTGTGGGAAAGAGTGTACGTCTGGCAGTAAGAGCTGCCGCCATTTGTTAACACGCCTTGCGTGCCTACCGCAGAGACCGCTTTGACTTGGTTCAAGTCCACTTGAAGCCACTGTTCGCCCGTGATAATTTTTGGCTTCCACGCCCGGTCATTCCATGAGCCGTCTACAAACAAAAGAATTAAAGTGATAATTTTGAATAAAAGCGTTTTTAGAGCTCAGAACCTTCTGCCACCACTTCGTTTAATAGCTAGTTAAAATTGGGAAAGAACGACATAAATTTGTCTGCGTAAGAAACACTTGGAAAAACTGTACAATTGCTACCAATTTCAGTGTCGGCAGGCTGTCGTAGACGTTTCGTTCCGCTTTCTAAAGTTTGTATTTGAAGAGGCTGGTTTTAGTGACGATTAAGTTCCTTGAAATAATTCACCCTGCGGATGATATGAGATTTGAATACCGTTTTTCAGCAAAATACTAAACATATACCTCGCCAAGTTGCACTGTGCTGTGTACAACCAACATGATTTGAAAGCTATTGTTTTAGGGAGCAACTGAACCCTTTTCTGACTAAAAAAACTAACTATAACTTTTTTAATGTGTTGAGATCTCAATTTTCCTACTGTCACTTTTCGCAAAAACGTGAGGGCTGCAACATTTTTACGCAATCCCATTGTTTCATTATTGGTGGATCTCGAAGTTGCAACCGTACTCATCTCAAAATCTAAAGTTTTCTAAAGTCTCCGATCAGATTTTCTCTTAAGTATATGTAGTAATCGATGTTTATTTCGTAGATTAAACCCACAAAGAGATGGAAATAGCGGGAGGTAGTTGGGAAAACATGAATCAAACCTAATTCAGATCGCCATATCAGACGACCTTCGGATGAGGAATGCCCAGTTACACTTGATGAAGCTGACATCGGCCCTGATGCCCCCGTACCAACGCCAAGCTTGGCTAAAGAAAACAATAAAACATATGTGTAAACAAGAATTAGTGGTAAAATTTACATGTGGTCCTTTCTTAGCAAATGATTTGATGAAACATCTGAATGATATCTATAACCAAGTCGGTGGTCAAGAAATTATGGCCCAGTTCATTGGTCGAACCTAAACTGACAGAACTAAGTTCATGTTAAGTTGGATGTTTGAATTGGTCGAGTTCGACCTACTGAATTTCGATGGACCAGCACACTCTGTCCATCTTCTTCAGATGAATACAACGTGTGAAATCGCGTGATTTAAAGATTCGTTTTTCCTGCTCTTAATTTGATTCGACGAATTATGTTCCATGTTTGACCTATCGGTCGAATTTGATTCGTTTGGGTCGACCAAAATGTTTATTGCAATTTAGTTCATCTCGTGAAGTTCAGCGTTTGAACTGGGCCTAACAGTTATACCTTGTGCTTGTACTGGATCGCTGAAAATTTCTGTCGACGACATATACTTACAATTTCCACTGAGTCCGTCCTGTTGAAAGCAACTGCTGGCACCAGAATCGTAACAGCAACCCAATGAGATACACAAAGACTTTGTAATACCACTCCAACCGCAGCTAATACGATCAGATGTCTCAATACTAGCACAAGGTGGATACTCTGACAAAAAAAAAATACACAAAATGCTTTGATAATTTGTATCAAAATAGGTAAAGATGCGAATGGCTTGGGTGAGTTTTACAAGAAATTTCACATCGACAGCTTTAACCACGGGTATTTCATGTTTTGCAGAAATCAATACCGAACTAATTAGAAGCTCCCAGTAAAGGTGGGGGAGTGGAGGCGATGATAAAGGAACGAGTTTAGTGGAGCGGACCAGATATTAATTAAGAACATCGCCATTACGAAGGATAGAAATCAAGATAAATTACTCAACGTAGCTGAGACCTACGGAATGAATCGAGGAGAAATTTCTTATGGCAAGAGATTTTCGATACTCAGGCAGCAACATCCTAAATTGTGTGAAACAAAGGAGCTAGAAAATCAGTAAGTCGGATGAGCTGAATTTTACGGAAATAAACGAGGCTTAAAACCAGTTTACCAGGTGGGATATCAATCCATTTGAATGCAAGGTGTGGTATATTTACATGTAACGTCCTTTAACAATTCAGATTCAACCCTGATATGGAAGAATGAAAATAAAAGCGGCGAATTCCGTGTTGATGAGACACAATTCTCAACAATAGCACTCACTGAAACGTGAGAAATGCAGAAACATCGGAAGCTAGACAGATTGAAATCAAGAAAACCTACCGGGAGACAATCCAACGCAGTGAAACTTTGCCAACATTTCTTGCTTGCTCAAAGGTCTTTTATATATGACAACCTGGCTAAGACCGCCGTCAGATTCCCCGCCCGCGGGACGTTTTCCCGCAAGAAGATGTGTGTACGTCTCCTGGAGTCTTGATACGGACGAATAGGAGCCCCAAAGGTCGTACGCACCGTTCACGACGAGAAATGGTGACTCGCCTTTCTTCCAGCTTACAAATACATGGTACCAAACTAGGGTAGCTATTCTGTGTTCAACCATGCCTGACACATCATTGGAGTAAAATCGAAAAGTCAGTTTGGAAGAGTCTTTGTCGTAGGAAATTAATAGCCCTCGATCAGATGATGTCTCGGCAGTGTGAAAGATATCGCTGCTACTAACCACCATCACCCAGAAACCAATGGCGATTCCTGTATTACATACTGCCGCGTCACTGACACAATCAGAAAAGTCGCCAAAGTCGATGGTTTTATTTTCCGTACTTTTAAGTACCACGCCTAAGCTGGCCATTCCTTGGTACCCAGGACCACTTCCCAAGGATGATTTGTCAGCTTTCCCGTGCTTTGAGCCAATCAAATCAAACACAGTACCAGCTACAACTTTATCCAGCGGCCAGAAATGATCAGCACCTTTGTAACATTTGACTAAAAAGGGAATAAAAGATAAGTCGTCTGCTGCGGCGACTGATTCATTCTTCAAATTAGCGAGAGGAAACCCTACGTTCAAAAGCGTTAGCTATCAAACATTCAAGTTAATCAGTTTTATCTCACTTCCATCTCAATTGTTCCAATAATTTTGCGTTACACCTTATTAGATCAAATGGATTACAAGAGGACGGTGGCTTTGAACGACTCGCTTCATCAATTATTGTTCAAAATTGCAACTTTTTTCTCCGAATTTGCTTGTGTTATTCAATGAATAACATCATCTTTCACTTAAGTATGCAGGATTCAGATTTACCATCTTCCTTTACATCATCGTTGGGCAAAAGCATCGGATATCATCATTCCTATTCTCGCAGTATGCAGGAAGTTTGTCACCATGGACCTAGTTAAACGGTTTAGCCTTTTTCTCCGAGTGGTTCTGTGTCATTCACTAAGTAAACTAATCTTTCACTTTTTCCAAGTTCTCACACCATTAGCATGAAATTTTATAAAACATGATATGTCCAGACTTACTCTCTTTGTTGCAAAGAATAATCCGTGTTTCCGATGAGCCATCAGCAGTGAACGACACGTAGCTAATGGAAAAAGGATTAGGGTTATTCCACTGAAGAATAACTTCACTTCCAGACCCCAGAACAAGTTTGCTCGAACGGAAGTCAATCCAGAACGTTCGCCATTGGCTCGCGTGGAAAGGATAACTTGATATATCTGCGGAATCCCTCGACACTTCTGATCCACCTTCCGTCGCGAGATAAATGGTTGATTTGGAATTACCGCCAATATTAAAACGGTATCTAGCAGAGTCTGTTTGTGGCTTTTCATGTAGAGTTATGCTGACTTCTTGACTAGTCAGAACCAAAACCGAGATGGTTTTCCCGAACAGGGGATGTATCTCGGATTTCTTTCCTGCCGGAAGTGTCACTCTGCTGCAAAGCTTATCTGAAAAACAACGTAAAAATAGTAGCGATGACAACTCTAACAAAAATAGTTATGATAACTGTAAAAGTAATGGTAGTAGTAATTGTAATCGTAGTGTTAATGGCAATGGTAACAGAAACGGTAATTGGAATGACATTGGCGATACCAATTGTAATGACACACGCAAGGACAAAGGCTACAGTGATAGTTACACCACGGGGCAGTCAATTCCGTTTTCTTTTCCAATATCGAGACTCGTGGTGGCGAGGTTTTTGAACACATTGAAAATTAGCGTCCGCCAATATTGATGTCGGTTGTCGGGGTTCATGAATTGCAAAGTGCATGGCCTCTCATATTGTTCCTTCAGAAAAATAGCTAACTTAGGCACTTACAGTCTTACGAATAGCTCTCAGTTAAAAAAAAATAAAACCACTGAAATTAACTTGAAGACAAGAAACAAACCTCTGAGGCAGTTATCGTGATAAAACTCCACTTCTCTAAACCCTATTTGTCCTGCCGCATACACTGTATCTACTACGACCTTCACGAAAGAAGTGCTGACATCAGCAAACGTTCGTACGTCCCAGATTGGTGTCGAACCATCCGTTTTGGTGAGGTCAACCTTGGACAGATGACACACGGTGAAAGGATTGTAAGTCAAAACACAAAAACTCTACTATTTCATGAAAACTACTATTCGTTAGCACCCTGGCTTTCTTTTCACAGTACATTTTGGGCATTTTTGTTTTTTAAAATTAACTTAGACTTAATCACGACATCATACTGATCGTTGTTTTTACAGTTAATTACAATTGACAGCTGCATCATCGAAGTTTATCGCCAAAATCATGCAAGAGAAGAATAATTCATAGCTTGTGGAATGAAGCAATCTTTCTTGGTGATATGGTAGTCGTCCTAGCAATTGAAAAATTACAACTGCATAATTGCAAGATATCGCGTTCTTATTTTTTTTCCTTGTGACTTTTAGGAAATCCATCTCAACTGAGTTAAATGTATCAAAGAACGTCATAGCAAATAGACTTGAATTCAATATAGGGGGTAAGTTTCGAAAGAGATTGTGGTGCTGCCGGCGTCAGTGGGAGTATTATGCTCTGACAAAGGGCCGATGCTCGAAACGTCAGAGACTCTACCGCGACCAGTTTACATCATCAACCAAATTGATAAAACCAAATTATCTTGAATTGTTTATTCACGGGTAGGCACTTGCATACAATTTTAAGCTAAAAATAAAGTATTAAAGAATTTTATAAGAGTAGAATGAAATGACGTTTTTTGCCTAAGTGGAAATTATTGAGTCGCATGGATTGTCCCCCAACGTTCCAGAACCTTCTGATGTAATTAGGACGACTACGAGGATACGACCAACAAGCAAAATAAATCTGTGCAGAAAAGATGGATTGAAGATTTGTTATTTCCAAAGGAAAAGCTTTTCATCGCGAAACGAACGAAAATAGCAGCCTAGCAATACAATTCTAGCATTCTTTCTTCGCAAACTATTATGCTTCAACATCTTTAAGATGCTATGCTCGGAAGAAAAAGATGGAAAAAAATCCAGAGATTCGTTCACCCATCCTCTGATGAATAAACTTATACGTTGTTCCTCCAAGATCTAATGAAAAAAATAAAATAATCTTCTCCTGATCTACTCACGTATGCCTCAGAACTGTCAGAAAACTCAAGTCGTAGACTTTTAGCAAGATCAGTGAGTTCAACTCTTTGCATCACACGAATGGTGTTCAGTAGATAAGCTCGAACGAACTGGATTTTGATCCACTGTCCTATTCCCCCATTACTGGCCCAACCGTTTGCTGTGCCTCCGTCTATTACCAGTCCACATGTACCCTGATTGTGCGAGGCTTCAGTACACTGCCCACCATTGCTTGTTGCTGCTATGTTGATGTGTGTGCAGCGAAGGTAGTCTGAAATGGAGCATATTAGAGTGAGATGACAGAGATGGGCGGCCAAGAAGTTAGCTGGGATCTACCGAAGACATTTTTTGGTTTAGTCAGAAACGGAAGTCTGTTTACCGAATGTTCGTTTAGTATACTAATGTAAATTTCTGCTCAAGAGATACAATTTTCTTCTTTTTCGTTGATGTTTTCCACAACAATTCTGATTTGCATGCTATCTGCCTCAATCTAGTTATCACTCAGAACACCAGATAGCCGGGATAAGCCTTCACAAGGAGGTCTCTGAGCACGGAATTTATTTTGAGAAAACGTATCCTACTCGGGCCTGAACTAGGAATCTCCTCTTTATTTTTCCCAAAGACAAATAAAAGAGCTATTCACTTTTCTTTACAGAGGCTGAAGACCTGAAAAGCATACAAAGGTGAATCGGAAACAAATGTGAATATAGTTTGAAGGAAGTGTGAAGAAATATAGAAAGAGATACGTTAGGGTACAATATTGAATACTCTCTTTGCATTGACAAGGACTGAAAACCTTAAAGCATACAAAGGTGAATCGGAGACAAATGAGGATCAGAGTTTAAAGGTAGAGAGAGAAAGAGGAACGTGGAGGTAGAAATATTGGTCACATATTATGTGGTAAGTAAATATGGCTTTCCAGTTATAGGAGGAGACGTCACTTTCATAGGCAGCGAATGAAATTGGAAGCTTACTCATTAAAACGAGATAGCCACTCATTATAAATGATTAAATCAGATCCCTATTTAAAGAAGAAATCAGTTTTAAACTCATGTTAGCGCGAAGTTTATAACTTTGCTAATATCTGTTAAACCAGTAGCTCCCCACAACTACTGATTAAGACGTGCAGCATGCTAGCAGATCCATAAATGAACTTCCTTCTAGTTTTCGTGAAGTACAGAAAATGCAACAGTTATTTAATTTGCAGTATTCTGCTAACTCATGTCAGTGTGACCCGACTGATGAAACCTGAACAGAATGGCATTCAGTTCATGTAAAGTTATACCGTGTAATGTCATACCGTCTAATGATATACATGGAAAAACCACGCGCGTCTGATTGGCTGAAAACGAGTGCATTTTCATGCAACACGAGTGCAAATTACAAATAGCGCGCGTGCTGCCAAAATTTCATCCGTCTTTACTTTCTGTGATGCGTTTTTCATGTAAATTTCATGATTTCGAGTGCAGTTTGGGGTAAATAAACACTTGTAGATAAGCACTCGTCCAACTATGTTGTCTTTGAAAAATTACTCATGCTTATTTACGCCAAATTGCACTAGTAATCATGTTGTTACCAACACAAATTTCTTAGTTAAGTGTCGATCAGTCATAAAAGAAAGTAAACAAGAAGTGATTCAAAACAGTTAAATAAGTAGTTTCTCCTCATTTCACAGGTCACTAGCATCTTTATCAGACAAACTCTGTGTATTAGGCGAACACTATTGGGCGAGTCCTCTCAGCGTCCGCTTGACATACGCTTGACAGTTTAGCAAGAAAAGACGAGTTATACCATATCACGAGTCAAGTTCGAGTGACGAGTCAAGTTTGAGTGAATTCAAATTGAACGTTTTTTTTCTGCTTTTAGTTTTTTTCTCTTTTTTTTTTTTGATTCTGTGTCAAAGTGATGTATCAGGGATACAAGAACACCTAGTTTTAAGCTTAAAACGTTTTTCACAACCGTTTGCGAGGGTGAATTCTGCACTGATTCATGGCTGCGTTCATAGAAGTAAACATTCCAAGGTGTCTACGAGTTTCCCCCAAAGAATCCAACCTCTTTTTGCTTACACACACCTGAGGCAGAAATCCTTACTCAACGACAAACCGTCTAGATTCGGAGTATGAAACTGATTTCTCGTACTCGACCGCCATGTTACATCCATAGGGACCCCATCGTCTCTTCGGCCAAAATTGTGGAGAACATATATAGAAAATTGATACAGGAATCGTAGACCGTAGGTGTTGTTCTATTACTATGAAACTAGGGACTTATCGTATACCGTGACTAGAGTTACCAAAGATTCTCTGCGATTAAAAGTGAGCGGAGTTTATCGTGGATTTCATAACATGCGGGGGTATTCGCGACAGTGGATTAGCTCCGGTGGAGCTAATATACAGCTGGTGAGAAGCATCAGTATACCTACCAACTCACAAGGCTTTTGGTTTTGCCGTGAGCTTTTTGGTTTTGCCATGAGGTATTTGTTATTTCCGTGACGGTCGTGGGCCATAGAAGTATTGCCTTGCGATTGACTCAAACTTGACTCGGGCCCGAAGTTGACTCGTGAAATGGTATAACTCAGAAACTGACAAAGTAAACCTAGGTAATGCATCTTATCGCTGCATATGTGACAAGTGCGATGATAATTTTACTCCGGCCTTTCTTGAAATTATCTCCGCTTCCCATAGCATTAAAACATTTCTCTATTACACAAGGTATGGTTTCTTATGCTGTGAAAAAAAATATCATTTCGAGATACACAATTGTTTTCAAAGTTCGAGGAGAAGCCTATCAATTTTCAGGGCTGTTTTGTCGAAGGCTTGCTAAAATAAATTTAATCATGCACAATTGCAATTCCCTGTAATATTCGTTGAGGATGCATCCGAAAGCTATCCCACTTAGCTCTGTAATTTTCGCTGTTGCGTTGAATTTTCGGATTGCCCTTCGAGGGTATCAATCGGGAGATCGCTTTAACGATCAACGGTAAAATTTTGGCCATTTAACGGCTAAAAATGAGTAGGATTCAAAATTATTTCAGTAGCAGTTAACAGAAATGTTAAAAATTAGCTTCAATTGTATTTAAAAAAGTTAGTGATAAATTTTCATTGTTCTAAAACACATTCACTGGCTCGCTCTTACCATTAGAGTCGAGAAAGAAGGACGATTCCAAATCGAGCCGGTGTTGAGTAATATACAGTAATTTTTGTTTTCCCACGTTGGCCACGCGACAAGACACAAAACAGTCTAAAATTTTGACACTTTCAAAATGATATATTGTAGATAGGAAAACTTTTACGCCTAATTTTTTTTAACGACCAACGGTTAAAATTTGTCAATTTTTATGCATGACGACTAAATTTTCTGGCCATTTTGAGGCTAACGGTTAACTCGATAGACATCTTCTAATATCAACTACCGCTCTCTTAATTTGTAAACAAAAGAAAAAATCCTGCAGCAGATTGACTGGATTAAGTCGGCTGTAATTGTTGAAAAAGATCTAAGTTACGCTGTATGCTGATTTGTTTAATCACGAAACTTTCGCATGGCACAAAATAAACGAAATAAGAAAACAGAACAAAACACTGTCTTCTAAAAATGACCGACAACAAAAACTTCCTCAAATAAGTATCCGACTTTTTTCACAACCGTATTTAATTACTCCAGACAAACATTCCGAACTAAATGTCCTCCCGTCAGATATACTCAATATCATTCTAGAACTCTTTCATAATTCATCCTTTCAGGAATCCCTGTGGTTAAGTTCATTTCTCGTGAACTAAATATTTCACAAGTCGGCAGAATCTTGTGCAATAAATTATTGGAAACTTAAAATACGAAATTTATAATAAAATCAACTTGCTGAAACTATCGAGAACCGTATCATTTAGTCTCATCATTGCACTGTACATTGTCAATTAATGGTACTAAAGATTGCAAAGTAAAGTCGTAATTAGACATATTATTCGATTTATTGGAGTTAATTAGTTTGCTGGTGACCTTCTTTTATCGCATGTGTAGAGAAGTTGAAAAAAATTTTCTGAGTAGTGAACATTTAACTTGATCTAGTAAAAATTAACATAAAATTGTGATGATGATGTCAAAAACTGAACACAATCATTAGGCAAGCTCACGAAGGGAAGTTTTTTCGTTTCACGAAGGCACAAGCGTGCTGTGTTTGACAAATCCTTAAAACCGATAACAAAACTGTAAATATTGAAAATGGATAGGAATTACAAGCTTACTTGGTACTGTGTAGCTTGACTCAGCCCAGCGGGCCTGAAAAGAAGGAATGGAACAAGATAGTTATTTCTACAAGAAACCCACATTAACAGGAGGACTTTGTTGGTCATTACGAAGTTAGTACTTACATGACAAATTAAGACGACAAAAACTGTGCTCCAGTGAAAACCTAAAATGTTTTTCATCTTAAATTATGTGTACGTTTTCATATTTTCACTCAGTAAAATCGTAGTTTCGTCGAAAAACTCAGTCAACTCTTAGAACCAATTGAAACTACAGCGCTCTTGAAAATTCTGTTTTTGCACAGGCAAAGTCTGTTCTGACAACTTATCAGACCACCGAAACAACAACATGCAGTGGATCGTCGAGTCTTGACAAAATTGATCGAACTGTAAGTGCCACTGAATACTTGCAGTCTGCTAAACGAGTCTTGACGGAGTCGAAACAACAGAAGCTCTGAATATTTCTTGATCAAATGCAGTTTGGTTAAACAAATTGGCTGGGTGCCTGCTTACGGACAATGTCGAAACACCTGCACTTCCAAACATATAATTCCCAGAGATTTGAAAATGTCTAATTGGGTTAATCACTTAAGGCCTTTTTAAACCTGTCCTGACCGAGGCTCGATGAACATAGGGCAAACTTTAAAAGAAAATTTTAAAACTGACATAGAAGTAGCATTATGCCCGATGGATAAAATTCAGAGATGAATTATCAGACTTAAAATTGCACGATTGAATTGCTATCATTCAAGCACAATGCCGTGTTTACAGCAACAATTCTTTAGCACCGCCACATAATTAGCTGCTTTGTTTAATTAACGGACGAAAGCATTCATCTATCTTGGGCGCGAAGAAAATGCCTACAATAAGTCTCAGATGAGACTTTATCCTTTCGATTATCCGGGAATTTGGAGCGTACGCTTAAGTAAAAAGGGAATAGTGCAGGTTTGGCACTCCACCGTATTCGCTACGACTTCTTGAAAATCTCGCCTAAGAATTTGAGCCCTAACAATCAAAGCTATATCTAGACCAAATTTAGTTTGATGTCATAACATGACTGACGAATAAAGGTTTGATTGATTATCGACTTCAAAAATTTAATGAGACGAGAAATTTCATTCTTTATAGAAATCTTCCGTTCAGCTCCACCCTCAATAGGAAATAACAAGTTTTTTTCTTAGCTAAAAAGGTTTCATTACTTTCATACTTGCTGTAGCTTAAAACTTTTGAACTTCTGTGATAGTTGCGGCCCATTCATATTTCAGGACCCGTTTTGCACTGGAGTAAACTTCAAAAGAACTTTGACAGTTTTTGGTTATGCCACACCATCGTCTAATTTACATTACGTAGTAAAAATGCTACTTAACTTTTTTCATATCTTTTAAGGATAACTTAACTCAATGCAAGAAGCATCCAGCTGGTGAGAACAAGCAAAGGGGTTAACAGTCCCTCTTTCGCCGATTTCATTCTGAGTGTGTGATTTCCTAAAACTGTGCAATCAAAAGTCCTGAAGCAGTAAATTTGATTGTTAAAAAAAGTTCTCTTTTTGATAAAGGTTAACTGTTTGACATAAATGAAGTAAAAAAAGTACAGTCTGATGAGAGTAGAGACTGTGCCGAGTTCACTTCAAACTACATTGGATAAGGAGTAAATTAAAGTTGGCAGAGGAGATGGGAGGGGAGGGGGGGTGGAAGCTATGACCAATCGCCCCAATCAGATTCTCTGTGAGGCTTGCGCTGGAATACCCAACTCCTTGGATTAAATAAAGAAAAACTTGACGTAATGAGCCTAATTAAAAATGAATACCGTAAAAATGTCTAGGAATTTTTACCTAAACGAAATCGTTTTAATTGTGCTGAATAACCTCTCTATCAGTGAGACAGAATGAAAATGCTCTCAAATATATTTTTTTTCTCCAGGAAAAAAGACATTGTGGACAAAAAGTTAAAACTCAAAGACCCCGGAATCACTTCGAGTCCAATCTGGATTGAAAGATCAATTTAAATAATCATGTGATGTAAATAGATCGAAGAATCTCGAAGGGAGAACAATAGAAGCTTCAAAACTAAATGCACACAAGTTACTTTCATAAACTTGGTAGACGAAACTTGAACTCACCTGTTTTTAAAAGCGGGGGCGTCTTATGACGATAGACAACAGCTTACACTTGCATCAAGTTTGATAGAAGTAGGCTTAAGGTAGTCGAAATATTTATTTGTACTCTCATTTTGATGAAAGGAAATTTCTGAGAATTCCTCAATTGCATCAAACAAATTGTTCAGATTGGGGAATGTGCGTTCATGTATCCACTTTAACCCAGTCCCTTATCTATCAGGGAGTCTACTTGATTTACGTGATCACCGGCTTGCTCTTGTAAAATCTTCTAGAAGACTCAGCACGAGCTAGCTAGCTAGCAACTTAAGTAAAAACAGATTTTATCACTCCTTTAATGGAAACTTATGACCAGTCTCGACAGACAGACTCGAGTACCATTAGTAGTGAGATAGTATGTGCACGACGGCGTACGAGTTCAACTTTATCCAACCACTTGCAATCGAACATAACCTCATTTCCGACGTTATTTTTGCAAGCATGCAAGAGTACAGGAAACAAAGAATGCTTCCTTTTTGGTTCTATTTCGATGTCGACCACCATGAATAGCAGTCACCCGAAATAAAAAATTGATTGAAAGGCCACACGCCGAGCAGGAGTTCAACGAAACGAACTTCGCCTGTTCTATGGGTAGATGTGTAGCCAGTGAACAGGCCTTCATCATTAGGGACCTCAAGCAGTCAGGACGACAACGCCAAGGAAGACTTCGATTAAAAAATGAATTTCTGCCTTTTATTAGAAATTAAAAATGGCTGTATGTGGTTACCGTCTCACACGACGCCACACCTCAACGTCAGCATAACGTATAAAAGAAGCGTTAAGTTCCAAATGAAAATTAAAATAATTTGCCGTCGCGGTTTCGGTTCGCAGACGATGCAAATTGTGGTGATTTCACGTTGTTGTTTTGCATAGGACGGCTAAGAAATGTACAAAGTTTTAAAACGCACGTGCTGAGCTATTTTTCTGCCAATTAGATCTTTTGTTTTTCCATGTCCTCGTTGACACGAAAACCGCGACGGCAAATTATTAATTAAATTTTCATTTGGAACTCAATTATGGAATTCACTGATATTGGAAAATCCTACTTGCTGACGTCAAAATACGACGGCTGCAAAAATTACAGCCCTGGTTAACCAGCATCAGTCACCTAATACTCAAACGCGCGCGAGGACGCGAAATTCGAGACGCGCGTCACATGACGAGAGTCTCCGCCTTAGTCGTGAGATTCTAACTCAGCACAACTTTGTTTTAGCCGATCAAATCCTGATATAAAGGTATTTAAATACTTTTACATACCATTTTCCACTCTATCAATTTTAAATGAACGGATGTTTGGAAATCGTACAGCTCAGGTTAGTGTATTTCAGCTGCGAGGTTGACGAGGTCAATCAAGTCTTTAGCTGAGCTTGATCAGAGTATAATGCCGAAAATATGAAATTGGCCAGCTTCTTGCTTTGTGTTCTTGCCATAGGCCCACAACATAAACGAACGCTTTCATCTTGTAGAATTGCGCATACTTTTTTTGTTCCGTAGCGATGTATTTCCTTAGGCTTCCCCGCTTAATGCAAAGAAAGTTTATCGGAGTGAAAATAGAGTTTTCTGTCACATATCACGGTGGCTCAGAGAAGTACGGTGATCGATGAACTCATTCCCGAGGCTTTAATTCGGTTCAACGAGCTTCATGTGGGGGATAGGGGCAGGTATAGGAGCTAGCACTGTCGAGGAGAGGAGGGTAGGGGGCCAATTTCATGCATAAATATTAGTTTGTTGCAATTTTATGGCCCATTTCCGAATAGTCCATTTTACAGTTGTGTGCTTGGTTGCCAAGCCTTTGTACAGGAATGAGGCTAAGGGTGACCTTGTTATGATACAAACCTTGCTGCTTTTCAAATGCAAATTACTTTGTTATCATGCAAACTAGATACTGGTCTCTATCACAACAAGGTCACCTTCAGCCTCACTCCAAATCAAAGGCTTGGCAACTAAGTACACAACTGTAAAATGGCCTATTATCTCGGCCTCTTTTTCAAAGTGAGTCCTGGTGCACATCCTTTCATATGATTATAGGTTTTCATTCAAATGCAAATTGAACCTATCTTCATATGAACTGGCCTCGTTTTGAGGAAGAGGCCTGAAGTAAGCTGAAGTCCAGGGTTAGGCTTAATTTGCCTTCTTCATTCTAATCCATGACATCTCATTGATGAACTGTGAAAGGGGAATAGCCAGACTTTTTCAAATAGGCTAAAAATAATAATTCTTTGGTTGCTAGTGTTGTACATTTTAAGCTTATGCAATAGACACTCAGAATAGTTGGTAAAACAGACAATACAATGCAGTCACTGTGAAGTCAAACTGAATGCACCTTCCCAATACATGTCTCACATTGTGTTTGTCTTTCCAAGTTCATTTTTAACAGTTTGCCCTCAGAGAGTGACTAGCATCTAAATTCTACATACGGTATCATCCCTGAATCACACATCATGCTGGGTTGTTGTTAAAGTAAAGAGAATGATCACCAAACATTAAAGCTCTTGATTGCCAGACAAATGTTTCTCATCAGAACCTTAGGAAATGTATGGATCAGAGCAGTATGAAAAGTATCCATACAGATGTTAGGGTGTAAAGGGTGAAGTAATTACAACCACAGCCATAAAATTAAGAATTCTTAAAAGAAATTACAACTTTGCCATGGCAATATTTTACCTCAAGAAGCTTGTTGGAAAATCTTTTTTAAACAACTGATCTTTGATTTAAAATATGTTTTCCATCAGGTAATCTAAAATCAAATTAAATGTTCAATTTCAAAGCAAAACTGGTCTAAACATATACATTCCTGAAGCATTTGTCCATAAATTTCAATTATCCAAATGTTTTAGACACAGGGGAGGTAACTGGTTGGTTGAGGTAAGGAAATGGCCAAACTAGTGGCACAACATGGCTATATAAATGGGTGGTCAAATGGGATGATTTAAATGTTTTGAAATTTTTGAACTTTTAGCCATATGGGTCATAGTTGAAAGACTTCTTCCAAGGGTAATCGACTCTAGAATTCACCATTTGACCCCTAAAAGTAACTAGCATCTAAGTTCTTTAAATGATGTTACCCCTGAAACACACTTATAGGTCATGAGAATAAAGAAAATGATAACCAACTAAAGAAGCGCTTGCATATTGGATTAGCTGATTGTGTACTCTTCTTTTTTCTGTTGCTAAAATTGATGGTAATGTTAAAAGTGTTTGTGAGGGTGCATGGTTGTCCTAGAAACCATTTGTTAAGAAAAGAACCTCCCTAACAATTCACCTCTTTAACAAACACAATCATCTCCTAGTTGGCAAATTGGAAATGACATTTATTTTCCAGAAGTACATTTGCAGACACATTTCTTTGAGACACTGAGGAGCACACCTTCCAGCTTTCATTTTAAAATGCTCAAATGCATGATTCTGTGTGAGTACCCATTACACACGTAAATTGTTAAACAAATTCACCATGTTAGCACTTTAAGAAATGTATAAAGATCAGTACATGGAGAATATGCATACTGATGTTAGGGTAAAAAGGGTTAAATTATGAGTAATTTATTACTTTTATTGTCAATTTGAAAATGTTATGGTGACAGGAATGACAAAATTATCCCACAAACATCTGATGGGAATAAACAACCTTGTCAGCAACAGGGTCCTATCTTGATATTACACAAGTTCTCTTTATTGGTCCACAAGCAAATGTGTTACAGCCAAATAGGAGATTTAAAAATTGGACACTGAGAGTTAAAGGTAAAAAAAAAAAGAGAGAGACAAGGTAGCTATAAATAATTTAATCTTGCAATGTTTTTCTTCTTTAGATTTCAAATATGTGGGTAGAAATACAGCATCCCAAGAAAAGAAAGTGTTTTTCTTAGAATTATATTACATGGGAAGTATTTTCAAATTGAAAATTTCTCAAGAAAGAAAACATTACAAATTTATAAGGTCTGGTCACCTTGGCTGATTATTTCATAAAGTGAGTCTCTTCCTCTCCTTCCTCCTCTGCCTGTAAGGCTTCCATTAGCCAGTCTGCCTGAAAAGGTAAGTCACCTCTTTCTCCATCCAAGCTTATCTGTTGGTATTCCATAACCTTTCCTCCACTTCTATCTCCATCAGGTAGAACAAGAATACACTGAAGCATGGCAAAAACCAGTGCATACACACCACATACTCCTGCTGCACAGCGAAAAATCACTATAGGACCATAAATTTGATACAAAAGAGCCACAGCAATACCACCAATTCCCATACCCAGACCATGGTATACTGTGGAGAAAATAATCTTTAGTGTCTTTTCTGTTCCCTGAAAGGCCACTGTGGCTGCATATGATGAACAAGCCATGTGAACTGTTGTATATGAAAGACCATGAAGAAGTTCTATAGGAATAATAAGCCAGGGGTTTTTAAAGTATGAGAAATAAAGGAAACGGCCTCCATAACAGAAGAGAGACACAAATATTACCCAGTGATGACCACAGCAGCGAATCAAGTGTTTTGAGATGTACAGTGTTGGAATTTCAGAGAATGCACTTGTTACTAAAATTATGCCCATAACAACAATTGATGCTCCAATGTCTTGCAGGTACCACATCATAAAGTTGTACATGAGAGACTCTGCCATTCCCAGTACCAGCAACACGGCAAGGAAGCATAACATGTTTACATCACAACAGAGATGTCCACATGTCCTTGCAAATCTCAGTACCAAGATTGACTTCTGCTCTTGTTCCTTCAAGACTGCGCCAAGAGCAAAGGACACAGCTCCAAAGATTGCATAAATATAAAAATGTAAGTAGAAACTGTTTATCAGGCCAAACTCGCACCGATAATAGCCAATGACCATAATTAGCACTCCACCTCCAAGAACTGTTCCTAAAGATGTCCAGACATTGTTAGCAAAGCGAGAAATTTTGTTCTGTCGGTTTATGTCAGAAAACAAAACTCCACTGATTCCTTTCATAGAGGACATGAAAAGTTCACTTAAAAGTACCAAAGTGAAAAGGACCTTGAAGGTGTAATCCATTCTAAACCCGAAGAGGCTGTACCATTCGCTCTTCGCTTGATAATTTAAGTAATCGATTTGGTTATTGTTATATGTGCTTGCTGAATTATTAACTTGGGGTGCCAGAGGCGATAGGCTCGCAAGAGTTAAAATATTTCCGTTGTTTTCAGAGTCTCTTCGTTTAATTTTCCGCAATCCGATGTCAAATCTTTTGTTTGTCGTTGACGTATTGTTATTTAATAGCGTTAAATTTCCCACGGCAGCTTCCGGCTCATTCGAAAATAATGTGGCGAGCGATTTATTGATTGCACCTGTTGGAGAGAATTCTGCTGATTTCTTTGTTGAAGCGTTTAAGTGATTTATGTCGGACCCATTGACTCTTGAAATGCTGTGATTAAGTTCTAAATGCTCGCAGTTATAAGCTCGGAAGTTTGTTGTGGATACTGCCGTTCTTACTAGTCCGAGGGAAATATTAGAAATCACTGAGGCTAACAGCAAGACAAGAAAAAGAAACTTTCTCTTGTTTGTCTTTTCGGCGATGATCCGCAGCAAAGGGGAAGCCCAAAAAGAAACCAAATGTCTCGCGCTTCCCAAAATACCATTTTGAAGAGCTGTTAGTCCAATGAAACGATAAAACATCGGCAAAAACGGCAGAAGATTCGCTTCGCCGGCCGACAGGACCAAGTTGATCAACTTCGCGGGTAGCAGTGAACGGTTTATCAAAGACGGCTTCTTTTTGCTTTGAAATCCTTGAAGTTCCATATCAGATGCTTTACTAAACACTATAAAGCCTTTTCCAACGATCTCTTTGCGATTTACATTCAGTGATGTTTTGTTGTGTTGGATCAGCTGATCGAGGGGGGTTCTGAGACGTGGCCGACGGCGCTTGAGTCTTCATTTGAATTTCATAAAACGTGGCTCGGTTCCAGTCCAAGCGCGATTGACTTTTTAAAATACGCTCGCAATGGGTACTCACACGGAATCATGGAATTTAATAATTTTACATAAAAGCCAGAATTTTTGCTGCTCCACAGTGCCTCATAGAAATACATTAGCAAAGGAAATTCTGGAAAATAGATATTTTTTTTGCAATTTGCAAACTAGAAGATGATTGTGTTTGTCAAAGAAGTGATTTGAAAGGAAGGTTCTTAACTTGACGAATGGTTTCCAGGGCAACTGTGCAACCCTGCAAACACCCTTAGTTAGTCCAGTATGCAGGACGCGCACTTATCACATATGAAACAAGTTTAACATGGCTTGGCTTACCAACGACTTCTCCACAGCTCGGTTTCTGGAGCATTCGAAGGCGAAATCGGTAAGGAAATTCAAATTTTCAAGAAAGAGGATTTTCCTTGTGCCAACCTTGAGATGCATTTAACATGTTCCCGTGATTAAGCTGCAACCACTATTTGCATTACAATAGCATACTTTTAAATATATCTCAGCAGTATTTTGATATTTTCAAAGATGAATGCGAAATCGAATTTCAGACAGGGAATTTTAGTAAGTGACAGTTCAGCCATGAAATAGATCGATCTGCCTCGAATCTAAGCCTTCTTAATCTTCTTTGTCCATGTGTTGTCGAATATTTTTCTCTGGGGGGAGAAGAGGTGTTGATGGATGGAGTCGTGGCATTTTTGAATGATGGTTTTTCCAATTTCGAAAATATCTCTTATGTTCATGGTTTTGATGATAAATACCTGTCTTCGATAAAGCAGTTACTCAAATTTATCAAATCTTTCATCGATATCGGGGAAATTTTTTTTTTTTACAACCGAAGAGATCTTTCTCCGGGCGAGTATTGTGATCGTCTGGTTGGGGGTAATAATGTGACTCTTTGGAGACACATCTATTTTGCTTTAGCGACCTAAAGATATGCGTCAAGAGAAACTAATTCTTTATTTTCTCTTGATTTATGCAAAAATTTTTAGGCCAAGGGCTCATAAATTAATAATGATAATTGAACTGAGAAGAGTGCAGTTTGGTCTGAAATTATTTGAATGATTTCAAAATTGAACGAGCGCGCAGCGCAGGTTTGACTACAAACTGCAAGTATGAATTCAGATTAAAATTGCACGACTATAAGTTCAGTTACCTCTTTATCACATTCATTTTGAAATCGCAAAATTCAGTCACCCCAATATAGAATATTTTTAGTCTGTACAATCATTTTATTGTTCCAGGCTGAGCTGGTTTATGAAAATTTGCAAAATTATTAGTGATGTACCGCTGACCAACCAACCAGACCTGTTCGTTAGAGGAGGAGTTTTTGACCCTGCTCTAAGTGATCGTATGCTCATCTATGGTATAGTGAAAGAAAAAGCGAGGAAAGACTCACGTAAAATTATCCATTTTAGGAGCTACAAAAATTTTGATCCGGTGAAATATGATAACCTACTAATGACGGCGCCTTGGCACGTCGGAAACCTGTTTGACGATGTAGAGCTGTACTATTGGGATAGAAATCATGCAAGACATCGTGGACGAATGCTTCCCTCAGAAAAAGAAGCGAGTAAGGGATAACAATACACCCTATATGACGACTGCATGGAAACATGCCATCCCAGCAAAGAGAAGAGCTTTTAAGAAGTATCTAAATGAAAGGGCACAACAAAACTGGGAAGAGAAAGTGAAATGTCGCAATGAGGCAGTCAGACAAAGAAGACTTGTTGTACGGCAATACTGGAAGAAAAAGACTTCTGACCTTAAAGAAAACCCAAGAATTTTTTTCGAAACTATTAAACCGTTTCTTGGATCTAGGAAGGGGTCATGGGAACTAATATTAACTTAAAAGTTGACAGCAAGATCATTGGCAGCCAAGAGACTATTGCGGAAATATTAGCAGATCATTTTGCAACAATAGCAAGCGATACCGGAGATGTCAACTTAAGAAACTCCTCGGAGAGTGACTTAAATAACCATCTAGGTGTCTTGCAAATACGAATGGCGAATAGTTCAAACCCAATGATCAAGTCCAATCCAGTTAACCAAGTACAAGTCAGAAATGCTCTGGAGTCACTTAATACGAGAAAAGTATCTGGATGTGACATACTGATTTGCCAGCCAGAGTACTGAGGTATGGAGCGGAAAAACTCGCTATACCACTGGCGGAACTATCGACCAATAACTGTCCTTCCAGTGGTTAGTAAGGTGTTTGAGCAGCTACCCAGCGACCAGATTTCAAAGCGATTTGACAACCGTTTGGACCCTCGAATCAGGGCATACCGTAAACGCTATAGTTGTGAAACAACACTGAAGCGTGGGAATCAGCACGTGACAACCAGCAAACTGTTAAAATCTTGTCTACCGACTTTAGTATGGCTTTCGATTCGCTCCATCCTTCCTTAATGATCAGCAAATTAAAAGCGTACGGATTTCATGACGAACTGCGTGATCCACTTCGATCTTACCTGTGTAATCGATTGAACCGAGTGAAACTGGGAGCTTTCAGAAGTGAGTGGAGGCAGACAGATAGGGGTTGCCCACAAGGATCGGCCCTAGGCCCATTGTTCTGGAACATTTTTCAAAATGATTTGACGTACATAATTACTTCGCATCTCTCCATATACGCGGATGACCATCAAATGTATGAAACAGCGGTGGACCCGAAAATGGCTTACAACAATCTTATGAAGAATGCCAATAGGGCCACCGAATGGTATGCTAGCAATCTGCTAAAAGGAAACCTGAGCAAATATCAAACTATGACTTTAAAGCATAACTAGGCAGAAAGTAACATTCCATTACAATTTCAAGGAAGCACCATTGAATCTTCTGAATGTCTTGAGTTGCTAGGTTGAATTTTAACATTCGCATTATTGAAATCTGTAAGAAGGCGAGTCAAAAGGTAGGCGTAATGTTGAGGCTCAAAAAACTTATTCCTACCAATGCTAAATTAACTCTCTATAAATCAGCTATATTGCCTTACTCAACCTATGGCCACCTGACTTGGCATTTCTGTGAAATGAAAGAAAAAAAGAAAGCTCGAACTTATTCAGGAAAGAGCACTACACGCAGTTTTCCTCGATAAGCAATCAAGCTACCAAGCATTACTGGACAAGAGTGATCTAACGACGATGATCTGAGGGTGGCGGAGTTTGTCATCCCCAGATTTAGGACAAAGAGGTATGGTAAACATTCGCTCACCTACCTGGGACCAAAGTTGTGGAATAAGTTACCACGCGAAATTAGAACCCTCCCATCATTATTCCGTTTTAAACATCGTATCCGAAAATTTGATTTGAGCGTAATGGTAGAAGATGACAATTTTTCCAGTTGCATCCTTTGTAATTCTTAATCTTTTCTCTTTTTAATAATTTATTCCATTAGTCGATAGTTAATAGGTTTTTAACTATATTATATTGTTAATTATATCGTTAGGCTTTTTTTTAATAGTCAGGAGCCCATCACTTGGAGCCTTCAACTGCCCTGTATTTTTGTCACTGCGTTTTCACAGACAAGTCTATTTTTAGTTTGAGTTTACCGCGAACTAGGACTCCCCACGAGAGCACATCGACCAATCAAGATTAGCGCCTGGTTTATTTCTAATTTTACTCGTAAACATATCGAAAGAGAAACAGCAGAGAGATGCAAGACTTCTTGTGATAGTTCGAGTGCAGATTCGTGTGAACAAAGGCGTCCCAAGCTCACGTCTCGGTAAAAAGCAAACGATTAATTCATGAAAGCGTCACATGTGTGACTCGGTGTTAACTTACGGGAGGAACCGTTGAGAATTTGAACATGATATAAGGAATAGCATGGGGAACGAAATATGGTCGATTTACAACGATAAATATTTCGAAATATGCACATATTACGCGTTAAATCAATCGAATTTACTCACATTTTTTTGTGTCCGTTGTGGTTTCCGGCGTTCTCTACCGTTTTAAGCTTGCTTTGCAGTCACTGTTGTTCCTGTTATACGACGGTCGAAATCGAAGTGCGCAGCCTTGACTTCGTCTCATAACAGGAATAACAGTGAGCTTGGGACGCTTACAGTGTGAATGTTTTGAAAATACCTCGGGAAGCGGCAGTTCCGAGGAAATTTCTAGTGAAGATGAACCTGACTCTTGACTGTTCAATGATCAAAGCGACAATAGGCACCGTGAATTTTGCCGCATGCGGCAATTATCGACCGCACTTCCCAAAAATAAAGTAAGATTTGACAAGATCGAAGCCTAATTCGAAAGAGTAGTATTATCTAGAAAAACGCTCTTCATTTTGTTGCACCCGCTTCTGTTCAATCCTATGTCGCAAAATTTCCTTTACAGACTGTGTGGATGAAGTTCTTGAGATGAAGACAATTCGCACACAGCTTGCTCACGCAATTTCTTGTTTCCGCGCTCTCCATCATCGCTGGCATTTCGCCTCTTCATCATCTTTGGACTTTTTTAATGAAGTTTTCTTTAGAGGAGCCAGAATCAGAAGACGAATGACCTTTGCTACACACGAAAATTAAAAAAAGGAATAAATACAAATAAAAATATAACGATGATCCGCACTCCTACGTATTTTTTCGCAAGTGTGAAAAATTTGCAAAGTGTAGTGGGATATATAAGGAAAGGAAGGATTGGAATACTGGAATACAGCAAAAGAAAGGCAGAATTTGCATAGTTTTGATATGAAGACGTCCCCGCATAAGGCCGCCATTTTTTTCTTCGCGTTCCATGGATCGTATAACCCAAGTGAGCTCGAGTAGCCTATTTTACGCGAAAGGATAGTCTAAAAATAAACCGTTCTGTGAAAACGCTATGACATAGGGTCAGTATGTAATAGTTCATTAGAAAATAGTTAGTTGGTTATTAACTATATAAAGTGTCCCCTACTAGTAGAGGGGTTTTTAACCCCATCGGCCAGGTATTCAAGACATATTAATAGAGTTTATGATGATGATGAAAAGTTTTCTGTAATTTTCCTCTAATTTGATTCTTTATTTTAAAGAAGACTTGAAATCTGATTGGTTGTTATGTTTTAGTGAAGCTGTCTCATTGAATCGGTAAAAGATGTGATTTAGAGTAAAAATTGGTGTGATTCGTGGATAAATCGCACCGATGAGAGCAAATAAGATTGCTAGGATTACGTGTGATGTCAAAATGGATGTTATAAATGATGGTAGTTAAACTGATTGGAGTGCAACAGTTCTGAAATCATACGTGTGATATCAAAATCGAACGAGCGCGCAGCCAAATATTTCGACTCTTTTCCTTACCGCTGAACGTATTCATTTCCTGTCGAAATCATGATATGTTATGACCAACATAACAAAGTTCGATAAACATGCAAATTTCCTAAAAGGGGCGTACTTGCAATGGGGCGAAATCACTTGTTATCTCAAGTTGTGGGTTTTGCCCTCACCCACTTGAATTAATTTGCACTAAGTCCTACTTCAAGTGCAGGGAAAACATCCTCATTAGCAATCAAAAATCACAGATTAATTAAAGCTTAAGTCACGTTTCACACGAAACAAAAGCGGTCTATTAATGTTCCGCACAAAAAGTGGGTAGAATTCTCTTTGATCAAACGCAAGACGCGCGTGTAATTTTATTGCCTAGCCTGGTTACTGTCAAAAACAGTTTCAACTGAACACTGCGTTATAAAACCAAGTGCAATGAGCTGTCGACTTCTTTTAATAATCAGTTATATCAAGAAAAGTTACAATTTCAAAACCTGGCATTTGAATGTACCATTAAGACCTTTCATGGTAGGAGGATAATGAAATCACGTACTTCTCGTGCAAGGTGATGGTCAAATATACGAAACACAAATTACACGTATGGGAAAAAAGAGAAAATCGTCGTGGAAAGTTAGAGAAGCAGCATAAAACACATAGCGATCCCTGACTCATGTTATTTAAGTGGAGGTGGAAAAATTGCAAAAACGAATTAGCCGTGCACCCTACCACCAAGCGAGCTGAAAATTATCCTTCACTAATATGACTCCAGAAACTTTCGTTGTATATATTTTGGCTTGTCTTTCATTCAAGAAAACCAATTATAAAGAAAAAAATTTCAAACTAGGTTTCTCATAAAAATTATTTAAACACTGAAAAAAATCCCCCAAAGAATTAAACTGCCTTTGGAATGACTGGATACCTGCATCAGTGAGTTAGAGTGAGGAACTTGCTCCTAAGAAACATCCTCAGAATTTACAGTCAACTCAGAGAAGATCTTTAGTCTGTATTTTTATGATTATATGTTTTGTTTAACTTCAAAACCCTAGAAAGAGTTTGACAACAACACCAACCTTCATTTCTTGGTGCTCGTAAAGTTATCATTTTAACTGGAATAATTAAAAAAACTCGAAAGCCATGTTTTAACTTGGAGATGTAACAGAGGTCTTTTAGATAGAAGCTAAACCAAAGATAGATGTGATTTTTACATAAATCTTCCATCGAGGGTTTCTCGTGTCGCCAGATGTACGAAATGGATTTAGGCGTTAAATAATTAATTTCAGCTCTTATAAAATAGTGACAAGTGTAATTAAAAAGATGGAGGTTTAGTAGAATTAGTCAAAACCCAAGACTTACTGTTGTAAAGACAAGGGGAAAGTATTGTTTTAGTGTCTAAGAATTAAGGTGTTTCAGCGCGTCATCTGAATCAAGTTTAGCTCCATAATACTTTTCGCTCTCGAAGATGGACATCACTAAAGTACAGGATTATGTTTAAGTCATATGCATCAATATTTTCATTAACAGTTACAGTTATACAGGCGTTGTTTTATCTTGTTGCAAATTACCATGCCGTTAGGTGTGGTTCCTTTATTGAGCCTTACCCGACTCGAGACACAATGATAATCACGCTGATAAATTCAGTATCAGCACGGTAATAATCAGAATTCAATGAGGTTGAAATAAACCGAGTACCTTCGCACCGGGGGGTTGCATGTTAGATACGGTTATAATGATTTTCTGCAGCCAATCAAGAGAATATTCTGGAAGAAAAGTTACATTCGCTGCGTCAATTACTCAGCGGCTTGTGTGTTATGTCATGACAGCGATCCGTGGCTTAAGAGGCGAAAATTCTTAAACAGAAATTTATTCGGCATCCCTGACAGCGGCAATATTTTCGAAAGAGATACTGGCGATCGGCTTCGAACAACTTAAAATAAAACTGTTCACAGAATGCAGTGGAGAGATCCTCTTTTACTTCAAATAATAGTCGTATCTTTCTTCAGAGTTATTCTGGTACAGTTCATAGTTATAACCTCGTTGAAAATCTTTTCAAGATGTCAAATAAGTTTATCGATTTATATATTTTTTTCCTTGTAGGGCTCAAGTAATTGCAGCGATCAAGTGCCTCGTAAGTAGAACATTTTCGTAACTTGGGTAGACCAACTCAGCCCGATAGAGTCAGTTACAGTAACCAATAAACAGTAAATGTTTGGTTAGATCGTATAGAGGTAAACATATATTTACAAAGCTCCCTTCTACATTATTTTGATTTTCAGTGAAACGGCAATTCCAAATCTCAATTTTTTTGTCTTTCTGAAGGCAAAAACGTTTTCAAACTAAATCTATAGTCCACTCGAAAGATCGATTTGGAAAAACTCAGAGTAGGGTGATAAATAAATAATGCAGTATATTGTTTGAGTGAATTTTAGCTTTTCCTCCCTGCTAAGCTGTTTTTCTTTTCAATATTTCTTTTGTCAAATTACCTCGCTTGAATTCTTTTGCCCGCAAAGAAACGAAACATGCAATAACCTTAAGTTTCCATTTGCTCCACTCAGGAATGAATTTTTCAAAGTCAAAAGGTATTGTTGTTACTTGAACCCAGGACGTCCCCACAAACTTTTGAATTTTCAAATTTAGTGGAAATGAATGGCGATATGAAAAAAAAAAAAGATTCATATAACCGTAAGATTGAGCAATATATGTTAAAAAGAGATGTTCAAAAAAACTTTTTTTTTTAGCTTAAATTTTGTATATAGTTTGTGAGCACCGATCGAGAGGGAAGGGAAAAAAAACCTGATAATCCTGACTTTTTTTTAATTTTAAACTTAATTCAAACTCGATGACACATCTTACGGTTTTGTTTAGAAAACAGGGGACAAAGACAGTGGAATATGCGACTGCTACTATTAACAGCTAGACTGACAAATACACGTTTCGTTTCATCGTACTCATGATCAGACATTTCAAAAAGTAAGATGACGACTTGACTAAGCCAGGATTTGACGAAGTAAACGAATACGAAAATTTGAAAATAACAACAAGGATTTTCCTTTCAAAGCATCGGGAATCAGCTTGTATGTTTGCGTGGGAAACGGGGAGAAAATATTGGGACAGTTTGGGGGAAGTCTGGAGCCTCTTTTGTTATAGTATGTGATTACTATTTGAATAAGAAACGCTAATTTCTTTATATGTCTTTGCCAGAAACACTAGTTACATAATTCCCATTTTAAAACAGGTGTGAAAATGGCAGATGTTAATCATGTTCAAAAAAATAATAATTAAAAAAAAGTGTTTCTTAAATCCAGAGAACCACAGTAAGTAATATGTGTTGTAGTCCATACAGGAACTATAAGCATTGTATTGTATATGGATTGTTACCAAAGAGTCAAGAGTTATTTTTTCCCCCTAACACTCACATCCAAATTGAATACTTAGCTCGACCATGACGTTCTATTTTGTCAAAGCTCATTTTTTTAAATCCATACTCTTCATATACCATCGTGTTCGCCCCAATTTGGTTTTTCTTCTACTACTTGAGCAAAGTCTTGACCTTAGGCCTAATTCGACTGCAGAGAAAATTTATCCCAATACAGTAAAAACGTTCCTTTTAAGAAGACGCAACTTTCCTTGCACATTCTCGCCATTTTTCCTTGAGCGGTGATCGAGAATCTACGAGAACAATTAAAAGAATTTAGTCATCAAGTGATGTAAACGTTTGTAAATACCAACTGGAGCTGACTGTATTTGAAACAACGCCTCTCTTCAAGCAATTCTTATTCATTTTAACGCCCACAGCTGCTCTAGAACTTTAATCTTGTATTGGTGGGTATCCTGTGGTACCACGCCTCAATTCCATGTAAGTCTTCGGGTAGTGTGATTTCTTGATAGCGGATTAAACCATCCAGTTGTGTTTACAATCCAATGTATTTCTTGTTTGATTTCGGCCATCGAACAACACAAATCTTTTAGCTCAACAATGAACCGTGGAGCTCAAATACCTTAAGAATTAGATCATGACATGAATTCTTACTGCTACTCCTCGCTTTTACCGGTCGGAATATAAGGCTTCGGTCCAGTTGAAAACTATAAAAACCTGGTTACGACAAAAGCAAAACAAAAAATGAAATAAAACAAAACAAAGTAAACGAACATAGCCAAACCGAAAGAAAGGGAAAAATAACTGAAAAAGACATATTGCTACTAAAGTTAGTTGAAGAGAAAGCTTCCAGCCCATTTTTATTAATCGATCTCTGATTAAATTTTTTGATCATGGTGCGAAGTTACGTCAGATTTGACTGTGTATAGCATAAACGGATCATCCTCGGTATAAGAATCTGTTAGGTTCAGGAGTGACCTAGGACAAAGAAAACAAAGAAGCCACTTAGAGCGACTAAAGAAAAAGACACTCCGCTGGTTGTTACACAGAGATAAAGTAACAGTTCGAAATGGCAGAGGCTGCAAAGACTGTTTTGGACTTTGATGTTAAAATGACCAAATTCGGTGCCTCTCAGAATGGTTACAGCCTCTGGAGTTATCCTGTCACCTTTTAAAGTGTTTAAGACCGAAGTATTGACAAGTTTCTCGTTGCATGAGAATTTTTTAATACCCGCTGACCCTCCTAGGGCTAATTCTCGCGAAAGTGGATCCATTCAAAACATCGATCTTACACAAACCAAAAAGATTCATTTCCCCTTACTAATAAATCAGGACTGCTCATTCCATCCTTTTTTAAAATATGAACGTAACGTTTGAATTACTCTGGGCATCTCGTTTTTTAAATGTCTTCACTTTGTTTTGTTTTGTTTTTTTAACTCTAAGAAGTTACGTTAATGACCCTCTGAGGCTCTAGCATCTATAGGGGCGGAAAATTCTGGTAATTTCGGAACATCTTCGGAGTCTTCCGTCGTGAAATATCCTAGAATTTTGAAAAGGTTGGAGGGGAGGTGGACCTCAACAACAAGGAAACTTCTGTAGCATTGTTACTTTTAATAGTTAAAAATTTGCTTACTAAACGAGTCAATCAGGTTGTATGTACCGTTTATCTTAACTGCAAGACTTTTCCCTATAATTCTTAATACGGACCTCTCAGTGATTAACTTAAGGGTTTCATGTACTCATTTTCTTCTCTGACATTCTTTCACGAAGATTCACAAGCTCTGACGCTAGTTGTCGGTTAACCAACTATAGCTTTTTATATGGCTTTTAAAATTAAGTAAATTTAGATCTCTATGATAAAGCGTTCAGTAATATAGTAGAAACGTGAAGAAAGATCAGTTTCCAAAGATCATGAAGTTTAATGACTGTCGAAATTGAATCTGTAAAATTATTTATTCTTCGTAAACCTAGGGCCATGCCTCAACTTCTAAATTCTCGTAATTTCCAAGGGGACAATGGGAATGGCTGTCGTTGGAAAAAACCCAGGGGTAGCTCAGGCCGAAGGCAGAGAGTCGGTCGTGTAAAAATACCGCGGTGGTAGGTCAGTAGTCGATGGACCATGGATCAGATTTCTAGATGATTGATTTTTTGAAGTAAGACTTTCCTTTTAGTATTAGCAGTAAGCCGTCCTGACACTGTTCACAAAAATTAACGTTGAGATAAATATGGCTCAGTACAACGACAAAACTTTGTTCAAATAGTCGGCCTTGAAAGTTTACTCCATTTTTCCAGGTTGGCTTCAGTGTACCCATTTGAACGTTGCCGCAGAGAGGAATGGTGCAACTTGTACGCCAAGGTCTAACCCAGAATGTGGCGGAGTTATTGATGGAAGAACTGATACTGGAAGTACCGAGCGATTCATTAAGATCACATTTGCTCGTGATTTTCTCGTTAACAAGTTGGTGATACAACTGGGCAGCCCGAATCCACAGATCAATGATATATGTTTGAACTTCTCAGATTCCTCATTAGAATCAGTAAGTTTTTTTTCTGTTTTACGAGGATGAATCATAATGCCTTCTTTGAGATGAAAAAGTGTTTTTTTCTCTTAATCGCGACGCAATAATTTTGTAGTTATTCTCATAGATTTCACTGGAGTACAGACCGTTGTCGTACTCCTGTCTCCCACCTCCAATCAATGGCATTCTTGCCAAAAATTAAATCGCTATAGAACAAAAGAAGCACTCTAAAGCTGGGGATACCGTCTGCTAACGACAGGAGTGCGGTAGTGACTCAACGTTTAAACTGTCATTGCATTTGCTTGTAACAAGATTCCACTGCTAACTACGAAAGAACCGGATTGTGCATAACAACACCATGTTGAATAAATTTGAAAACATCATTATCACCGGCGGGAGGAATGCTTGACTGACTCCCTAGACACGTGTATGTCAACTCAATTAATCCAAACAGTAGCTCCATAGTGCAAGAAACTTTTCTACAGTGTTCACAACAACTTCTTAAATCTCATGCAGATAACCTTAACACCCAACGCAGTTAAGGAAGAGATTACCTTTACACCGCGTGTTGTAAAATGGGTTCAGATATTCTCTACTACAGCTGGTGGATTCAGAGAAATAGAGGTGTACCACGATCACTGCATTAGAGGTAAATAGGCTTTTTAGGCAAACTTAGCCGCGGTGCAATCGATGCAAGTCTCCATCAAATAATGGCTGTGAACACTGCAGCTAGAATTTCTTTGGTAGTGTTTGCATTTGGGTTTGGTGCGAAATATGATGCCAATACATACTTAGATGTAGGGCACATTAAAACGGAGGAATGAGTCGGGTAGGAAGTCCATCAATAATCCGCTGCCTTACCCCTTTCCTCTTTGTCTTAGTAGCTCAATCAGCACAAGATCTGTGATCGAGGATGTTGCACATTTATCTGGCTTAAGAATTCTCTGTAATCTCACCTTGCAGATAGACAATGTGACCTCATCAACTTTCTCCCTTCTAATGACAGCGGTCCCATCGCCCTTGTTGACGACACTGTTATGTTCAGCATCCAAATGGCCATACCAGAACCTGTAAATGTTCGCTTCACCACCAAATCCCACTCAGACGATGGATACATTTTCAAGATTAGTACTATCTATGTTAAATTATTTCGTGTAGTTTCTGATGCAGAGACATTATTACAGCAGAGGAACTTTAGCGATGTCATGGGTGTAGGCTGGCGCACACTCTGGGTAAATTACCGCTGCACGAGTGTCATTCTTGGCTCAGGAAATGATGTAATTTTGAAATTCGACGACATGGTCAATCACCAAATCATTCATTTCATCAAGTTTGAAAAGCCACTGAATAGAAAGACCATTCTGCTGTGTAATAGAAGAGGTAAACCTCACGTCTATATAGTAACTGTATCCTAGAAAATGGACAGAGATAAATCATTGCACATCTTCGACTCAATAACTTTTGTCGTTGCTAGGGACTTCCCCTTTTCACCTTCTTCCCGGGAGAGTGAGAAAGACACACTCTAAACAAGACAGATCACTTGCAACCCAACTAAACATAAATGAATAATACAATAACACTAAAACTAACCACCGGTGTTAGAAGGTTAAGAGAAAGCTAACTGCTGACTGGATTCTGCGGCAAATTGGTGAGATTTAAAGTCGTAGTTATACGCAAAGAGAGAGATTTATAAACTCATAAGCAGCTCACTAACTCACTCCAAACTGGCCACAGATAGGTATTGAAACTTTTACTTTATTTTCGTTGTCATCACTTTAGACAAGTGTCATAATGATGCTAGTTACTACTGGCCATTAGACAAAGCAATCGGCGAAGTCTTACACGACGTACAAGGTAGAAGTGATGGTAAAGTAAAAACAACTCTGATAAAAAGCGATGTTTGGGTCAGCGGTCCAAGATGGCACTCTGTGAGTTCAGCTGCATTAGATCTATTTAAATCTGGGTAAGTGTGTACCTCTTCAAGGATCGTACTGTATGGGAAAAAACGAAGTGTTGGATGGTTACATACGCATGATTTGAAATCACAAGTATGATTTCAGACCAAAATTGCACGACACGAGGTTCAATTACCACTTTATTACATCCATTTTGAAATCGCCCAAATACAGGACTTGGTCAGTTCAAATATTTTATTGATGCAGTTCTGGGCCAGTTTGAAATTAAATTCATCCATTTTTTTGGGGAGGGGGGGGAATAAGAGTTTTGGAAGAAAAGTTACAAAATTTGCCATATGATACTCTTTATCTTTCATTTTCCTGCAATTTGATTGGTTACTCAAACAAGCCTTAAAATGTGATTGGTTGTTTTGTTTTTAGTGTAGCCTCCTCATTGGCTGGGAAAAAGATGGGATTTAAAGCAAAAAATTGTGCGATTTGTGAATAAATCGCATCAATTAGAGCCAGTCAGATTACAGGGACCACCAGTGATTTCAAAATGGATGTAAAAAAAAGAAATCGCCCCAGATTATTCTAAAAGAAAGGGTAATGAATTATCAGCAACTGAGTTTATTGACCGAGATTTTCCTGTTGTTTTCCTAGACCCATTGCCTTGATACAGAACCTTTCATCAACGTGCCTTGGTGATATTCAACAGTGCTATGACGGTCTCACTGTAGCATTTTGGTTCCAACTAACTGAGAATATTGCTGACTCTCAGTGGCTGTTATACTCCGCTAAAGACTTTACAGACATTTCCATAACAGTACAGTCGAATAACATAACGGGTGCCTTTTTCATCTCTGGAAACACGTGGTCGGCCACTTTTGACGTCACACTCCATCAGTGGCATCACGTGGCTTTCACGTGGGCAAAGAGCAATGGCTTCATAGCTATTGTGAACTTTGTACATGTGAAACAGGGTGGTGTAGATTCTTCTTTGACATCTAGTAGTGGTGACAATCCTTTAACCATTGGTCGAGGACTAACGAAATCTTCCCTTTATATGAGCCACGTTGTTGTATACGAAAGGTTTCTCAGTTCGTCGCAGATTCAAAGGATCGGAAAATGCACTAATCTTGTCTCAGGTGAGATTTTAGATCTGCAAATGATGGTAAAAACGTTCGTCGCAAATCATGCACGGCTCTTAAGCCCTTTTTTTCGTCTGTTATAATCAACTTCAGGTTTAATGCTTTAGGTGTAAGGTTTGAGCAAGGGTTATAGTGCAGCACGATGGGATGCAAGCTAATATCGCACTCATGATTGGAATCAGATGATGTGCAGGTCTTACTTACAAAACATGCTAATACAGCGACCTGTTTGTTTCTTTATTTCCTATAGACACAGATCCTGAGTCGTATGGTGTCATTACAGGAATTGTCCCTGATGACCAGTTCATTGCTTCATCCAGCCTCAACCAACAATCAGGTCCTCACCAAGGAAGGGCTCGTGTCAGCCAACCAGGCTTGTTCTCGGGTAGGGGATTAATTGATAAAAAAAATAATAAATAAAAAAATAAATAAAAATAATTATAACAATAATAATAATAAAAACTACGGTGAGGGCTCCAATGAGATCCAATTCCCCGTTCTTTATTAAGTCTCTTTTAATAATAAGCCATTTGTCAAGGACTTTTTGTTTCTGTTAAGCCCCCTTCTTTCCCTTTCTTCCAAACGAAAACTCTAAAAGAAAAACATAAGGAAGATGTTACCACTAAGATGACCTTATGTTAATGGTTTAACTGTAGTATTGTTATCAATTTGGATTGAACTGCGTTTCAGAAGCGAACATATTCGTTTTAAATCTGTATTGGTGTACATTTTAGATATTGTAGGTTTTTCACACAAGTAAAATGCACCATTTTAGTCCCCATACAACAATATCACAACAACAACAACAACAACAACGTTTTGGTTGTCAATTCAGGATCATGGATCCCAAATGTTCAGTCAAAGTCTCAATATCTTCAAGTCGATCTTCTTCAAGTCAGGAACATCAGTGCTATCATGACTCAAGGAAGGAACGAGTGGGAGTGTAACTGTGGCGAGTGGGTGACATTGTACACACTCTCTTACAGTCTCTGTGGCAGCATTTGGTCGAACTACATAGCCAATGGCAGCATTAAGGTAAGGCTACTTTATTCTGTAACTTATCATTATGTTCGCACCATCCTTATTATCCTCATTATCTCCATCAGCTTTGTCATCATCATCATCGAATCCTATCCTTTGTCGTTATATTTCTGCCCCTCACCATGGCCATTATCATCATCTTCATCATCATGATCACCATCATCGCTGCCGTCACTCTCATAACCGCCATCCTTGCCACCACGATCAGTGCGTTCTCTTAATCACGACAGGTACAGAAGATGAAAACTTCAGCTCAGTACCTGTTATCAGCGACAAACTTGTCGACACATTGCTATTGAAATCCCAATATTCTGGAATAGCATATCAATTTTACCTCTGATGCCTTTACTTCCATCCACCCTTTCCACCAGAAAAATATTGGACTTTGTTTTCCGTCTGTGATTTCACAACACTAAATAGTGGGAGGGAGGTATTGTAGCAAACTACACTTTAATTTAAAACTAATTCCTAAATATATCCTTTAAAGCGGTTACATGGATGTTATGTGTCAACTAATTTTGGCACCGATTTGTACTATTTGAGTCTTCAGTAGTGCAGTCTCCAGAAAGCTTCCCTCCGCTGCAATTTTTCATTATTAACATCATTTGTCCTTCGCAGTATTTTGTCGGAAATCACGATGGGGAAACTATAGTGTCCAACTTCCTGTGTCCTGACCTAACGGCCCGAGTGCTACGTTTCCATCCTTTCTCTTGGCATAATGCCATCGCCATGAGGATTGACGTAGTAGCCAGTAAGAATGGTAAGATTTAAGGGTTATTTGTTAGGCCAGCTCTCATTAGTTGTGCTTATTGTCCCCTACAAGGACTGAATGACTGAAATTCTTGCCTGATGTTTAGCGCCTTATTTTATTCACTTAACTTTTACTTCCCCAAGAAGGCGACCTCTTTTTTGTTTACAGGTCAATTAAACATCTGCCAGATAAGGATATTTTGACAGGATTATGACATCCCCTTGCCAAAGAATTTAACATTAGTAAATCTTTGGAAAAGTTGTCTGCACCACTTAACTTTCATTCTTTTCTTCTCCACATTCACTGATACAGCCGTAAATTACTTGGGTTGCTTTTCCTCGCCAAGTGACATGGTCTTATCAAACGACACCGTCGTATCCAAACTGACTCCAGAGCGTTGTGTCACTGCGTGTGGTAAGGCAGGTAAACGATACGCAGGTATCACACAGGGAACTCAGTGTCACTGCTCTAACGATTCGCCTGATGTCGATAAGGTGACAGACGATGCTGCATGTTATTACCCATGTGAAGGAGACAAAGCACTCAAATGTGGGAGCAACTTATACTTCAGCGTTTACTACGCCCCTGGACAATATGATTTCCCTTTAGCTTTGTCTGTTACAAGCGCCTCTGAGGCTTTTGAGAGAGTGAAGATTACGGTGACACCAAATTATGGTTCTCTAGTGATGCTAAACTTTGGCGATGGAACAGTGATATATACCAAGAATTCAAGTATCGAATATGTATACACCACTCTGGGATTACACGAGGTACTCTTTTGTATTAGGGCGGGGTTCATAGAAAGTGGAACACAAGACGTGTTCTGTTAAGATAATCTATTTCAACCGCAATTGATTTAGGGAGAGATGATCGAAGTCCCTCAGGAGAACAAATCAACAAAAGTTTTCGGTTTTAAACGCGTTGACTCCTGGGAATAGTCGTCACCATTTTTTTTTCGATCTCAAGGTCTAGGGAGACAACTTATGGCGCCCATTTTCCGACCTATGAGGCGATTCTTATAGCTTTTTCGCCAATTTTCGAGCTTTATGACTTCTCCTCCCGTTTCCAGCGTATCGAAAGAACACGAATAACTCATTATTTTGTTTATGTAGATGGCGAGTGTCACGGGCGGTATCAGACGCGTCTTAAAAAAGCGAACGAAAATGACAGCGGTCGCCACCGGTGCTCGGTGCTGATCAACTAAGTCAATCTGATTCTTTACTACTTAATGAGAAAAGGAAAAGCTAAGAAAACCCAACCTTAAACTGTTTGATCCCAACAGTATACGACCGAAACATCTTGATATTGGTGCTATTAAATTACTGAATTGTTTTAGCAGAAACTACTTGTTATGTAATTAAAAGGAAAACTTTTTTGACGTAACGCTCGAAAATTACATGTTTTGGCTTTTAATTTAGATCATTTATGGAACTACTCCACTAAGGGACTACGTTGATGCCAAAATTTAATAGAAATTTATCCTTTAGGTTTATGCAGAAACAACGATTGGTTATTACGGGCAGTGTCAAAAAATCTACGACATGAAAACCATTAATGTATCCCTTCCGGTCACTGGAGTAAAGGTACAGTGTCCAAGCGTAGTGGAGGCGTGGTCGAGTTTTGAGTGCAGTCTGAAAGTTGGAACTGGATCAAATATGGACATGCAATTTACAACTCCGCTCGGTGAGGTCGTCAATGGTTCAATGGAAGGTACATCTATTTAGTAAATAGATTTCACTTGGCCGCGCGTTTATTCAGTATTATACGATGACTTAACCCTTAACGCCCTAAAATCAGCATATATATTCTCCCTACTGTTCTTTATACATTTCCCAAGGTGCTGCCAAGGAGAATTTGTTTAATAATCAAAAGCTTCTTTCGTTGGTGATCATTTCCTTTATTCTCATGACTTTAACGTGTGATTTAAGGCTGATATTGTAGGGAGACATTTGGCGCTAGTCACTCTTAGGGTTGAAAGGGTTAATTCATAAACACATTTTGATTGGTTCTTTCTCATAATCTAAAGGAGGACAGACGCACAGCTGAGGTCACAACTAACAAAATTTTGCTTTCTTAGCATATGAAACAAATATAATTCGTGTTTCTGTGCGTCTTTCAGTTACAGATAACAGAAGACTTGCAAATGTGGTAACAACACTAGCGACACACTCGGCCGAGCCTCGTGTCCCTTTTTTTCCCCCTTACCTTATTTCGACGTCACCTTTGATTTATTACTGAACAGAACCACGGCAACATGAGATGTATTTGTTTTAATGTTACGATGCAAGAGTTTATAGGACTTCAAGGGGCTATATTAGCTTGAATAAAATGCTGAAGTTTATTCAGTTCAAGGATTTGACACAAATTTAACCAAAAAAATTACCCATGGAGGACTATACATTCAAAGTTCTTTTATTTTTTATCTTCTTGCATTAAATTTCCTTACAGGTGAACCAAGAAAGCTTCAACAACGAGTAAGATTTTTTTTTTTCGTTCTTCAGACTCGACTCCACAAATGGTCGGATATAAAACACGACTCCCATCAAGTGAACCCAAATTCAATTTATCTGATGCCAACAAAACCATCATTTTACCAAATTATTACTTTGGTAAAACTGGAAGACTGGTGGCAGTGAAATCCAATACCACTCGTGCTGGACACATCGAGTTGCAGGTAGGCACCACATCGAATGCACGTATGTGGAAATAAGCTTTAACTAATGAGTTCAAAGAAAACTTCAACAAGCTAACCACCAACAAGATTCCAAATTTGATCATTTCCGTCAGCTTTAGGGGTTCCAGCTGAAAACAAGGGAGACAATAAAATCAAAAGGGCTGTCAAAAAAATTGTATTTCTCTTTCTCGGATTATAACACTGTCGTTCTTCGCCCCTTTGCTAAATGATGTTTTCATGTCACGTGCTTTTTTACGGTTTTTTAGTTGGAACAATTGTAACAATGCAGAAATTTTGTATCTGCCCGAAAAAACGAGATTTTTCACTATGTATAGAAGTTATTGGCACATCATATTCATTACCCATACAGCTTTCAATATTATGATGTCTTCAAGAAAATCCTGGCGAGGAAATTTATTTTTACATTCAGGAATTGTTTTTTTTCACTCGTCAATTTTAAGCGCAATAGACCTTATTCTTATTAATTGCATCGTTTGTGGGCAATTATTCTCCATTTTGATTGGCAGGTTCTCCGTCCTCTTTGCATTCTACCCGCGGAGAACAAATATTGTTTTCAAAATGGGAGCTGTACAACCAAACTTCCTGAGTGCTCTCTTAGTAACCTTGGCTACCAATGTTCATCAGCAGCCAACGTTTTCTGTGGTCAAAGTATCGATTGTCACATGGGTCTGCTTACCTGCCCAGCAAACCAAACCTCGAATTCAACCTTAAGTACATATTACGAAGTAATTTATACTTCGACGCTTTACTTACCTGAAGGGTTTCACATTACGATTGTCAACCAACCGGGTTTCATGGTGCGTACAGCAGATATTGTGTCTATTGGCGCAATTCAAAACATCGCTGCAGGGATAATCTCGACGGAATCAGCAGGAAATGCTTTTATTTTTTACCAACATCACTTTTCAGTTGGAGAGGTAGTGTTAGGGAGAAATAACGCAGCCTTTACTGAGATACATCACACGTTCCATCTTGTGGTCGTTTATCTTCCCCCATCAGAAATGGTGGTTTCTTTAGGAAACTATCCAGTAGGTCATTGGAAACAACAAGGATCTGTCGCATGGAGGAGCATTGAACTTAACATCACGGCCTGTGTTAGCATGAAAAATATTACTTGGGAGGTACCTGATTTCGTTCCAAAGAATAAAACCTTTAATATCGTTGTACCTCCGCATCCCGGACACAACGTCACGTTTGGCATTCAAATTATGGAGGAAAATTCGTCAAACGTTCTGTACAAAAAAGAAGAGAAAGAGTTCTTTTATTCTTGGACGAACGTCTCAAAATCTCTTCCATTAAGAATAGACAGGGAGAGTCAGACCACCTTACTTTTGACAGCTTCCAATCTTCTTTCATCAGCGATGCGCAAGTGTCAAGTCGAAATTATGATTCCCGTAGAAGAGGTTTACCTCTTTAACATCACTTTAACTTCACTTGGCAATGAAACGGAAATCAGTTGGGTCGTAGAGAGAGGAACAAATATTAGTTACCTGGTTTCATTTGGTGACGGAAATTACATTGAAGGTTCGTTTAGAGAGCTAGGAATTTTAGTCGGCTCGTACCTACACAAATACTCAAGAGAGGGAAACTTTACTGTGAATGTAACGGCTTACAATTTTGTGTCGACTGAAACTGTCACTGGTGTAGCAGTCGTGATTGCTCCCATAGTGAATGTTACTTGTAGAGTTATCCACGCTGCTCGTGATATCGAAGTGAATGAAACTATTCAAATTAATGCCACGTTTCCTCAAGGAAGTAACTCTATGGCGCTGGTGGATTTCGCAGATAGTTCAACAACCACTGGTGTACCAACTCAGACACTCATTTGCAGTGACACTTGTCGGCCAATGTACTCCTTGGTAGTGTCACACAATTACTCCACATATGGTAGTTACACTGCAAACCTGACATTCATTAACTCTGTCAATAAGAGAACCTGCTTACCAAACATATTTGTCCATAAGCCTGTGTATCCTTTGACAGGCTTTAACATAACATGCCCTCTTGCCAACCTGTCCACGCCAACTTTCTGCATGTTGGATGTGACGGGCGGAAACGATTTTTGGTGCGACTGGGACTTTGGCGCCAATAGCCAAAAAGGTAAAAGCCATTACTGGAATCTGACACTACCAGTTGTAAATAACTACTCGGACGTTGGAAATTTTACCATCAGGACTAATTGTAGCAACCGTTTGTATAACACAACTGTGATAGGAAATGCTATTGTACAGGAACCAATCACAGGCTTTGTTGTAACGTGCCCAGAGGCACAATCCGTTGATGAAGCTTTAAACTTGGACGTGCAAGTCGCAACTGGAACGGGAATGAATTTTGAGATCAGTTTGAAACATGTTTATGCTGATAACCTCACGTTACGACTGACCAACTTTACAGATCATAAGTCACCAACGTTTTCTATAAGCCCACAGAAATTTCCAGTAGTTGGAATTTACCTTTTGACGGTGAAAGTCGCTAATCTGGTAACACCACAACAGATTTACACCCGTGAGATAAAGGTCGATAAAGTGATCGCCAACCTTCGTCTGCTTAATAACGATACTTTCATTCCTGTAAACAAAACCATTAAATGTGGGATATCGATAGATGCCGGGACTAACATAACTTTGGACTGGGACTTTGAAGATGGACGGAGATCCGTATCACTGTTTACCGGAGACTCTTTAAGGTTACTCGGTGACTTTTTGGAACATTTATATACAGACCATGGAGCTTACCTTCTAAACGTCACAGCCTCAAACCCCGTCAGTAAAGTGACAGTTACCAAATATCTTTACGTGCAGTATATTGTAAAAGACATTGAAATCACATCAGACAGTCCACAGGAAATTCCACCGGGCACTGTAACGTTCACGGTGTCTGTAAAACCGGACACTCACCCACCTACAAATGCTACGATAGACATGGACTTTGGTGACAGTACGAACAGGATGAACATACCTCTTGGAGAGGCGCAAAGCATCAACATTACCAACAACTACATAACCCCTGGGATGATACGAGTAAATATGACCATGAGAAATGACGTTAGCTCCGTCAATCTAACGCATGTGGTGGACGTTCAGCGGAGTATTAAAGACCTGCAGATTTTGGCTTACCACACTGATGGAGACGCCGGATATGGTGCCCCGGGAAGAGGACCAAACAAGGCGGACTTTCCAATGGAATACGACGTTCTGCTTGTTGCCAACATTTCAGACGGAACAGCAGTAACTTACCGATGGGATTTTGGAGATGGAACTTCGGTTGAAACGAAGAAAATAAATGTATTGCACCGTTACCTCAGCCCAGAGGGATTTTCAGTCACTGTAGAGGCAAAGAACTCTATTAGTGATGCAAGTGTCAGTCGCACGATAAGAATAATGAAGAGTATATTTAATGTTTCGTTTGAAAACGACAGCCCAACAGTGCATGAGTTCAACACCACGTTGTTTATTACGATCGGACAGCGAGGTACTGATTCCTGTTTCCTGGTAGACTTGGGTAACAGCACAAGAATTCTTTACAAAGGATTCAGTGATGTGAGTTGTGATGACGAGCTGAAGAAAACAAGCGATGTTAGAGTTCTACCATCCCTTAACTTTAATATCACTTTTGAGTACTGGCAGAAAATAAATTACGCTGTGAATCTAACAGCTCTCAATTCCGTGTCTAGAGTTATTATTCACGGCTGGGTGGTTATCTTGCACCTTCCTTGTGACTTCCCCGTTGTACGAATACCCGATGCTGGACGATCATTTGGCACTCGCCGAAAGTATTTCAGAGCAGATTACGTAACAATCAAATCCCGCTGCACTATTAACTGTTTGGCATCAAGAGAGACATCATTTCATTGGGAACTCACACGGATTTCGTCTGGAGCTGACAATGGCACCACTCTTCGGACAGATAGTTTTGACAAGAATCAATCCGTGTTAATTGTACCGCAGCGATCATTGCCGTACGGAACTTTCATGGTCCGACTCAATGTGAGTATGGTTGGGCTGCCTCTTGTTCACAGACACAAGAACGCGTACATCGAGATAATGCCGTCGCCGTTACTCGCAAAAATCATAAGTGGAAATGCCTGGAGTCAGTCGGTGTACAAAAAAATAGTCCTTGATGCTTCACATTCACATGATCCTGATTATGGATCAGAAGACAAACGTGGTCTTGAGTACTTTTGGTACTGCAAGACGACAGCTGAAAATTACGAATTTCCCTCTGTTCCGAGTAAAAATTTCACAAATAGTAATGGCACTGATTCGAGTGGATGCTTTAGAAATGGAACCAGACTTCTGCCAGTTAGCACAGACATTCTAGAGATCCAACCGAATGTACTATGGGTAAACACGACGTATGTATTTAAATTCTTCGTAACAAAAGACTCCCGAATGGCCATGTTTTTTGTTCGTGTCTCCCTGACATATGAAGACCCGCCTACGATGAGCATAAGGTGGGTAGTTCAAATTACTCGTTTATTTCCAACATAGGCTCATCTTACAGTAAGCTAACAAAATCTTCTTTGTACTTTTTGAAAGGAAACCTTACGATGAATTTCCAGGAAAAGAGAATCCTTCTGCCAAACTGTCTTTGGAGGGAGTATGCAAAGGCTGTAACCAACAGGATATCAACAGCTTAACGATTTCATGGAGTTTGTGGGTCACTGGTGAAGGTTACGGGGATGGAAATGCACACAGTGCGATAGAAATGGCTGACCATGCAGTAACAGACTGGACTAGAGTAGCAAATCTCTTGGCTATGACGAGAGCAGGCATCGCTTCTGAGTTCCTTATCTTAAGGGCGAACAGTCTGGAAAGTGGAGTTTCATATACTGCCAGAGTCGAAGGTAATTCTGATAAAGCTGCTTCTTTATCAACCTCGTTTCTGTGTAATCTAAAGCCTCAAAGAAGGTATAATTGTGGCCTTTAACAAATGCGTATAGGTTTGAATTAAGTCCCTCGTGTATAAAGTACAATGATAGAATGGATCAGTGTTAATATCTGAACAACTATTAACCCTTAACCCAACATTAACCTTAAATTGTTATCAATTGACTGCGGTTGGGTTAGGGGAGGGGTAAGTGTGCAGTTGCTTAGATACCAGCTAACATTTATTCAATAGAATTATGATTTTGGTGGAGCAAACAGAAAGAAAAGAAGAGGAAATGTAGGTAGCAACTTCAGAAAAAGTGACTTACTCAAAGATCATCTGAAAAATAATCCTTTTCCTTAAAAAATACGAAAGCATTTCACTTATCAAGATACTTTCGCCCTAAAGTTTTTATTGTTCCTTTTTAACTTTTGTTCCAGGCCGATTAAGTGAAGGTGCCACTGGTTTTGCTGAGTATGTCTTTGTTACAGCCTCCCCTCCCACCGGTGGGGAGTGTCACGCGATTAAAGGAGATGGCAGTGGTCATGAAGTACTTATCACTCTGAGTTGTAACGGCTGGACTAGCTCCTCGGGCTCGACTAAGTTAATGTATGACTACTTCTACAAAACCTCGCCAGATGGTGCAGAATATTTGTTTCAATACACAAGGGACGGAACTATTGGGAACATTCGGTTGCCACTTGGATTGAGGGAGTATAACTACACGCTGTATCTAAAGGCTATCATCTCAGACGAGCTTGGGAGTAAATCAGAGGCCAAGTTTGAGTATCAGGTAAAACTCACTGGGTTCTGATAGTAACCTGTTTCTGCTGGTTTCATGGACTTGCATGAAGGGAAGATATTGTTCGTGCACTCAAAAAACTTCTAGTTACGTTGGTCATTGTGATGCTCTTGTACATGGAAAGTAGTCGATTCCAATTACACCTTTCCAAAGTTCCCCGTTCCTTGTAAACAGTTACCTCTATCCAATAGACTGGAGGGAAATTTTAATTGTGGTAATAGTAAATGGAATAAGCTTTCCCTTCTCCCCTTATGTTGAACCTGCATTGGATTCGAATGATTTTGTGTTGTAGTGAGATCAACTTGTAAATGCGAGATTCGAGTAAGGTTACTTAGCTTCCTCGGTTTTTCCATAATAATTGCTTAGATAACTGGTCGAGGAGAAGTGTGGATGTGAGTTGTATCTGGTCGCAAGGTGCATCACTTCCAGTCTCGGAATCTCCATATGATCTAAGCACCGGCCTCAAGAGGTAGCTGTAGGTGTCTGCTTACAAAAAGTGAACTGAAGTCAGTTTGCCTAACCAAGTCTACGGCCATCATGGTCTAATCTCTAGCACATCAAGGGAGCAAACCCAACAAAACTTGGGCAAAATTTTCAGTGATATAGATCATTTTTAAAAAAAGCACAAAACTTTAAAAAAAGCGCAGAAACACGGCATGGAGTTGGGAATGTATGACTGTCAGAGAAGGGCACACCGGCATGGCCTCCAAATGATTGATGTTTTGAACACGAATCTGGTACTGAAAACTAAAGAAATTGTTGCTCGTTTTTGTCGACATTTCCAGGGTCGATGACAAATCATTCTGAAATGCGGCAAGTTGGTCTATTGTAAGCTACTTTTCGGAGCATAAGATAGTTTATCGGTTTTATATATTTTCGTTTAAAGAAGACAGCCAGTTATGTTTACTTATCTGATCTTGCAAGTTACCCTTTTTAAACCCTAGAGTTTTCCAAGTGAAGAAGACGACTCTGTTCTTATCGAAAAACTGTTGGAAGAGATGACCATTAACAGTACATTGCGAACTCTTGAGATGGAAAGTTATTCACAGTTTACTAATCAATATATTGTGGAGGTGGCATCGCAGTTAAATGCCATGTCAGAACGCGCAGCCAACCTCACAGGATTTAAAGAAGCATCACGAAACGTGAGTATAAGCAGCCACGCATGATCGACAGTGAAACCGAAGTGTCGTAATGTACTATATGATGTGTTCAAACAAGACGATAGAGGTGTATGCGAGGAATAAACTCAATCAAAACAACTTGGTCTTTTTTCAGTCTAATAAAAAGCACATGGCGGACCGTATGCGGGGATGCCCACATAGAAAATCAGGAGCTTCTAATTTTGGGAGGAGTCCTCTAAGTCTAAAATATCACAACACAAAGGATTTAAAATTATTTCTACTCTGAAGGTGTCGACTTGTCTAAGGCCACATTGATTATGACAGACTCCTCATTACGCTCGCAATTGTTTTTTCCACTGGAGCTCATATCCTTCTCTTTACTAGTAACACAGTGGTCAAACGTCTGCGCATGTGTAAACGTGGTAATGACTTGGTGAGTTTGTCAAAACCAAGCTGTCCGACACAAGTTAGAAACAATTACATAAGCCAGTAAATCACAGTGTTCTAAAAGCGTGTACATTTTTCGATGAAGCTCCAAAAAAAAGGCAAATCAACAGGATACGCGTACTTAAATAAGCTTTTGAAAAGTCTCGAATTTTCTTTTTCCCTACTTTTATTTCCTTTCACTGATTTCTACGCAACTTTCAATATTCTTGCGTTAATTTTGCGAGACAGCGGAACTTTGCGCGGAAACTTGATACGCAGCCGGCCAGATTTGATCCCCTGACGCATGCCTGACGTTTGAGCGCTGTGATACTTGTGACGGTATTTAAAATAAAAGGTTGTTATTCGTTTTCATCGAAAAGCTTAGTGGAAGTTGCTATCACTTGCAAATGTTAAAGTCTGAGCTTTGGCGGGACAAATAATTTTGCTATCCAGTCGAAAACAAATCCTATTTTTTTCAAAAATAACTTGATAAAATTTAACTACAAGACTACCTCTGCGCAGCGATGCGCAGAAGACCAATTTATACTTCCTAATCCTTTCTGAATCACTTTTCCAGATCCGCACACGAATGAGTCGGGTTTTATCAGAAATTACTATGGATGACATAAAGACAGTCCGAGAGACTGCCAATGCCGTCTCCAAGCTTGCAACTATACCTGATGAGTGTGAGGTTGAGGCTCAGGTATTATAATAATAAACGAGCTCTAAATTTACCGTCTTTGTTACTGTATCTTTACCCTGGACTCTTTCGACTTTACTAATGGAAGCATTTTGCAAGATGCTTGTCACATATGCCGAGACAATTTGTTCCATGGCAAATGATTCTTTCACCGCTCAAAATTGTTTCAGTCCTTTCCGCACTTCTCACGATATATGAAAGCAGAGGTTTACCAGAATCCTCACTGGAAGCTCAAGATTATTTCCTTGTTCCACACTCGTATAATAATTGAATTACCTGAGCAATTTCCTGATGTGTGTTTTGGTTTTGCCTTATTTCGCTCTGTAGTTGGTCCACAAAACCCGCTCAGCTTTCCAAACCTATTAAATTCAAGAGTGAAACTCGCAACCTCGTCACTCGCGTTTTCCCGCGCTTGGAGCTGTTTGCTTGTTTTTACCTGGAGTTTTCATCGGCTCCCTGTGATTTTTTTCTATTGTTCTGATTGGCTGTTATCAGTATTTTGATTTTGGTTTTCCACACTCCATCGATTCGCTCTGTGCAGTCGATTTGAACTTTTCACTTGCCGGCTTACTTGGCATTTTGTTCGTTTTTATAACAGTTGAACCTGAACAAGACACTCAGCAATATGGTGAGCTTAATCATACAACAGTCCGCAATAACAGATTCTACTGAACTCTGGGCAACGCTAAACACTGTGTCCGAGGCGTTAGGTAACATGTTGGGGGTCGTATCTCATTTGATGGATGGAGAATACTTTGCTGGAAATAGGACAAACGCGTCAATGACACAGGAAAATTTTGATGTATTGGTAAGTAGTTGGACTTGACGTAAGGGAATGAGAGTTATCAGATAAAAAAAAAATGAGTGGAACTGAATTCCATTCTTCTAAATAATCCGTTTACTATACTTTGAAAGGGACAATTTTCGTTTTTGTCGCCCGCCTATGTGGGGAAATGTTTTGAAAACGAAGGAAGAGGGTAAAAATGTTCGATATATTCACACTAGTCCTGCCACACTTCACAAGGAAAATTACCTGATGCATACTGCAGCCCGATAATAACCAAAAGAGAGATCGCTCCTTACTTAGAGCTATAAAGCTACCAAATTCTACAGCTAGTTACGCGTAATATTCCTCTGTGTCCATTCCGATCTCATTTTATGCAAATCGAATCCCAATAAAGCTTCTCAACAGTCCATGACAGTCTTTGAATAAAGAAAAGTCAAGTTTCCATAAATTGGAAAGTTTCCTTTGCGGTTAAGCTAAACGTTAACTAAACAAAAGTTACACTTCTCTTCTATCAATACTCGAGCAACTCTTTTATTACAGCATTCTTGAACTTAATAGCAATTTCCTTTAATGTCTAATTATAAATCTTTAAAGGGTAAAATTCTGATGGAAAAGGTCATAGAATACGTCAGACTCCTATCTGACTCGTATCTTGGTCACACACTACCAAAAGAGGAACCCATACAAGTGCGCTCTCCTTCGCTGTATTTCACCCTTAACCGCGACTTTCCTGCGGGATTCTCGGGACGTACTCTTCACTGTGGAGTAGGAGGTGTTGATTTGCCTGACGACTTTGGAGAGCTGGGCATACTGAAGGACGGAAACGAGACCGCTCTTATCGTTCTCGACGCATTGGTAAGTGTAACTCTTAATCAAATCACTTTAACTTCGTTTTTAGTTTCTGGTTTTATCTTTACTCAGAGAATCCACTAGATTGAAGGATGTTTTTTCGACTTTACAATACGAAAAAAAATCTTTCTTTATTTCATTAAAGTAGCCATTTTTCTTAAACTATAAGTTCACACGAAGCTTTCGAAATTGCCCATTCTAACAATATGTAGAACACAAAAAAATAATAAAGGCTTAATTCATATTGTTATTGGAGTGTAAATTGGGTGCGAGATATATCTTCTCACTCGAAACTTAAAATGAAGTTTTATTGATTCAGAAGACCCTACGGGGAATTTATAAAAGGAAACCGTAGAAATATATGTTGTTATGACAGTCAAATTTTGTTTCTCTGTGGTATAGTATCTTTATGGATTATTTCTTAGCTTATTTCAATTAAGAATGTTTATTTCAATTGCTTTGTTCTAATACTTTGTGTGGTTCTCACAAATCCTTTTTTTGTGCCGCATGTTTCATGACAGGTCACCTCAACACCTTTCGTACCTTTTGTTTGGTCCCCAAGTGCTAGTCTTGTCAACAGTCACGTGCTTTCAATAGAAATACGCAACTACAGCACTCAAGAGGAACTGAAAATCGAAAACCTTACGCAACCAGTGGACTTGTGGATAAGAAAAGGGAGCGAGTCCCTTAAAACTTCTCAAGGGAAGGTGGAATACACCAAAATCCTCAGGCATAGGTTTGAAGTAAAGAACAACCGAAGCTCTATTACCATTGAGGTGGACCTTCTTGGGGAGTTTACGGAGCAACCTTCTCTGGTCGTTTATCTGCGAAAAGGAGAGGAACCAACAATGGACGGCCATGAGAAGGATAAAATACGGGTTGTTCCTCAACTCAACTCTAGTGTCAACGCAAGTAATGAAGGGGCCTGGGATCCAAAGCTACTGTTCTTTAGCAACACAGAATTCAACGGGACAGCAGCAGGGGAATATTTTGTGATCGTCGAGTACAACGGAACTGTCAACGGTGCTAGAGTCGCTGAGGAAGATAGGACGGTGGAATATTTGTTTTCTTCATACACATCCGAGTGCTTGTACTGGAACGAACTGAATCAAACTTGGGTTGGAGACGGTTGTGTGGTAAGATACTTCTGCATACATAAGTAGGAGTGGAAGGAAACAGAAATCAATTCATTATTTATTTGGCTTCTATCTCTTTCAATTTGCTCGAATTATTCTGTAAATTGAGAGAGGAATACTCTCGTAAGGACTCGAAATAGTGCCTTGCCTCATGAGGAATGCCCTGACATTTCAGTTGACTGATTACACCTGCAACTACACTGAGCATAACGTGTTGAAAATTTCAGCTTTTACGTGAAAGTTGTATATTTGGAATTGCAGGGTAGTCGTTGTAGTTAGTTTGTTCCAGCTTTTTGTTATTTCCTATCAGGTTGGACCGTTGTCCAATTCAACACACACACAATGTCTGTGCACCCATATGTCGTCGTTTGCGAGCAGTTTCTTTGTTCCCCCGAACAAGATTGACTGGAGAAAGGTGAACCTGAAAGAGCTTCTCAAAAATCCTACCGTCACTATCATCGTTTGCTGCATCTTTCTCCTGTATTTTCTGCTGGTGGTATGGGCCCGACAAAAGGACAAGGCAGACCTGTTGTTGGTGAGGATATACTAATACTCATGATAAAAACCACATATCCACTTTGCGTATGATAAAAGCGTTAAGATATCACAACGAGCAATAAGAAGAAAGGAGTTATTATTAAAATTTCCGAAGGGCAGGAAAGCGCGGGCGGTAAAATTGTGAAGGGGTGTAGGTTTTGATCCGGACTTGTTGAAAGGATGGGGGGAGTTCTCTAGGCCAATAGCTGATCGAATTCAAGCAAAATCGATAAAATCAAGGGGTACTTTTGACCCTGAAAAAGCCCTATTATCATCATTATATTCAGCTTATTTGGTATTAGCAGGTTGGATCATTTAAAGTTCGCCTCAAATAACCTCAGATGACCACAGTCAAATCATCCTGACCACCATATTTCAAACCTTACCTTAACCGGCTCTCGGCATATGAAATATGAATATGTTGGTTGTAACATGTGAAACAAAAAATGAGAAATTCGTGCTTGAAGAACATTACCTGGTGTTGTTGGGGTATGGAAAGAGAAGGAGAAAGAAATTTTAAATTATTGTGCCATCAGTGTATCGGGACATCCCAAGAAAAATAACCGAACATGCATAATTCTTTTCATAAACAAGTTTCTCTATCGTGACAGGTTGGTGTCACTCCACTTCCAACTAATGATCCAAGGGATCTATATGGTTACGAGGTTATAGTCTTTACTGGTTTTGACAGTAGCGCGGGAACCACTGCAGATGTTTCGATAGTGCTGACTGGCACATTTGAGCAGACACAGACCCGTCGGTTACTCGACCTGGAGCCAGCGCGAAGAAAATTTCAACAGGGAAGCGTTGATAACTTTCTATTGACAGTCCCGCGACCGCTTGGAGAGATACTGGGTATTCGAATATGGCATAACAACACCGGCCCTGATCCTTCGTGGTTTCTCTCACGGGTGCTTGTGCGCGATCTTCAGACTGACAAAGTGGTATGGTTTGTTTGTGATCGCTGGCTTGCGGTTGAAGAAGACGATGGTCAGATCGATCGAACACTTCTTCCAGCTTCAAAGGAAGAGCTGGTGAGGTTTGGTTTTCTTTTTAGCTCCGAGGTTCGTAATAATCTCAGTGATGGGCATTTGTGGTACTCAGTGTTGTATCGTCCTCTTGGAAGCTCATTCACCTGCGTGCAGCGCCTCTCCTGCTGTCTGTCAATCCTCACCTGCAGCATGCTAGCAAACGCCATGTTTTACAAGGACGGAGCAGAGGAAGAGTCAAATGCTGAGGTTGAAGTCAAGATTGGACCTATTCGACTCTCAATAAACCAAATCGGGATTGGGGTCATGTCAAGCCTGGTAGTTCTTCCTGTGAACTTACTTATCGTTAACATTTTCAGAAAAGCTCGGCCGAAAGATTTGCCCATGCTAGGTACAAAACCGAGTAATCACCAAAGCAATGCGTGTGAATACAGTGATTTCGATAGTGAAACCTGCAGAAGTTACGACCTAGTCGAGAAGAAGAAAGAAGATGCCGAAAACAGCGAAACAAAGAAGGAAGAGAAAGGGGAAAAAGGAAAGAAAGTGTTCACTCTTCCTCATTGTACAATCTACATTGCTTATGGTTTGATTTTCGTTGCTTCTATTACCTCTGCCGTCTTCACAATCTTTTATTCTCTGACATTTGGAGAGGCCAAGTCACAGAGATGGGTGTCAAGTATGATGATATCTTTTTGGCAAGACGTAATTATTTCTCAGCCACTCAAAGTCATCATCGTAGCAGTGCTCTTCGCTCTCATCATCAAAGATCCAGACAAGGCCATTCGAGACGACGGAAAGGAAAGAAGGGAACTTGGGAGGGACGAAGAATGGATACATGACTCCTATGGCAATCTGCAGAATGGCTTCGACTTCCGAAAATCTACTGAAATTCCCAAGCCACCAGGCGAGGGACTTCTACATATCGCCAGACAGCGTCGCACAAAGCAGAAGCAGATGAAAATTATCCTTCGTGAAATTTTCCTCTACTTTGCGTTCATTCTTGTCCTAAGTGTTGTAGCGTATGGAAGCCGAGATACTCAAGCGTATGCCGTGACCAAAGCACTCACCGATATCTTCCCCGAAAGCAAGTACACCTCACTGCTTCCGTTTGATCAGGTAAACATGCGAAACTGTGACGAAACTTAAGGTGGCAAGCAATATTGCCCTTACTGTTCGCACGTGGTATTAAAATAATTGATTCTACTGCACTTATTCCCTTGTGGTTTTTTGCGCATTTTTGCTGGTTTGTCTCTTCAACAGACCTTTCCATGGCCATTTGTTTTACGTTTTAGCTAATTGCCCTCTATTCAGAGTTCAAATTATTATGAATTTTGCTTTTGCTAATCGGGCGTTAAGGCGTACGTATAATCACATGAACACAAAGGAATAAATCTACGTTGAAAAAGGTCTACGCACAAATGGGTAATTTCATGTGGAAGGGCGTTTCTTTACCTAGAGGTCATTCTTTTGTGTACGCTTTTGTCTTTAACAGAGCAGTGAAGCATCGAAATTATGGAACTGGATCGAGAATTCCTTCGTTCCCTCCTTACACCCCCAGTACTGGTATGGTCCATTTATTATCAAACAAGAAGAGCAATTGTGGTCTGAAGAAAGGATGACATTCAAAACTGGACGCGGAGGAGGACGTAAAATCAAGACAATAGTAAAGGGCGGTGGGTCCTACGCAACTGACTATGCCGAGTCTTTTGAATCATTGAAGAGTTTCCCCAAAACTGTCACCGCTGACCGAGGAATGTTTTATATTGTGGGTGTGGCACGATTACGTCAGCTGAGGGTGAAAAAAGGTAATATTTATAGAGTTCACGGTATTCTCCTATTTTTCTCGTCATTTACATGCGAGGCCACTCACACTAAGTGCAGCGCGCTCTAATTAAGAGAAGGCAGACACAGCGGCCTTCTACCTAAGCATGATTTCAAAGAGTGTTGGGATTATTCAGGGACTCTTTTCAAATCGCCAAGAAACTTTAAGGAAAGTAATTCAGTTTAGGAAATTTTAAGGAAAGTAATTCAGTTTGGGAAATTTTATGGTGTAACATTCAAAAAAGACTCTATTTCCATCTATCATTGGCTCAAAACACCTAGAGTAACTACCTTGACAGATGGTAGCTGCTTTTGTAATTCAGCAATGCGTCGCAAATAACAGATATCTCCCAAAGTTAGGGCTGAACCAAAACCATTCTCCTTCGGGGATTATTTTTTCAGATGCCTGTACTATCCCCTTACATCTGCTCCACATCATCAAAACGTGCACTTCTTACTACTCATGGGAAGACGAAGAAGAAGGCGCTTTTCATCCTGGCTGGGAACCAATGAAGGAAAGTGACGTGGAAAAACTTTCGAATGATCATCAGTCTCCCTGGATTTGGCAAAGCGCCCTGGCGCTGAATGGAACACCATTCTGGGGAATTTTTGCATCTTACTGGGGAGGTGGTGAGTGTCTCAACCGTGATTAGCTGTCATACATTTACACCCGCAGTACCTCACGGACCGAATCAGGAACGGAATTAACTGATGCGATTCGCACACAAAATTAGCCCAATAAACTACTTATTATTATCCCTTGACCCTTTGCCGAAATCTTTCAAACGTTAAAGTTTCTGATGGGGAGGGTGCGGTGATTGATAGAAAGAGAGAGTTTGGGGATTTTAGATTGACATTAAAAGGGTGATGAGTCTGTACGTTGAGCTGAATAAATGCAATTCAGTACAAATCGAATTAGTTAGGGAACGGTCTAGTGTAACAACTAAAGCAAAACGTATGTAGGTTGGTGTTTGGAGAGATTTTTACCCATTGATACAAACGACAGTCAGTATTTCAAGGACGCAGAATGAGAGGTCAGAAGGGAAGTAGCATAGGAGACTTTTGGTTGAAATTTGAATGCTTGTATTCGACTAAAGCTTTTTTCTATTTTTTACAGGTTTTGTGTACAATCTCGCTCCCACGCGCTTGACCGCGCTGAAGAATATACGAGATTTGCACATTGATGAGTGGATTGATCGGTACACGCGCGCCGTCTTCGCTGAATTCACGGTTTACAACGCGCACACTAATTTCTTCGGTGTAGTAACTATGCTAACCGAAATTCTCCCCACTGGGGGATATTACCATTACCCGAAAGTCCGTAGCATCCGGCTTTACCGCTATACTGGTCCAGAACAAATGGTTATCATGGTTTTCGAGTTTATCTTCTTCGTATCCCTATGCATTTACAGTTACAACGAAGCCAAGCAACTGTTTGTACTTGGAAAGAGTTACTTTAAAGACCCTTGGAACTATGTTGAGATAATAGTCATCGCCTCTTCATTCTCCGCCATTTTTCTGTACCTTGCAGAGTTGGGGTTTGCTAAACTGGCCGTGAAGCGAATGCGAGCAAACCCTGATACTTTCATCAGCTTTGACTACATTATATTCCTGGATGAAGCTTACTTAGGAACATTAGGCATGGCAGTTTTCTGTTTCTTTCTCAAGTTTCTCAAACTTCTCCGATTCAATCGGCGACTATCCACGTTGGCTCAGACGATCAAGGTCAGCAGCAAACCATTGCTATCCTTCTTTGTTATTTTTTTCCTTTTCTTTGTAGCTTACGTTCAGGTGGCGTTCCTTGTGTTTGGTCCAACAAATGAGGATTACGCTACGTTCGTTGTAGCATCAGAGACTATGCTGTCCATGACCCTGGGAGGGTTCGATTTCCTAGGGTTGCAGAACTCAAACCGACTCATCGGACCCATCTTTTTCATCTCTTTCATGCTCTTCATGTTTCTGATCCTTGTCAATGTTTTTTTGTCCATTGTAAACGACGCCTTCGCTGAAGTGAGTAGTAACGTTGGAAACCAAACGAACGATTACGAGGTACTTGATTACATCATGTACTGCCTTAAAGAGCAGATTGGCAGGCTGGCGAGTCCACCATTCAAGCCGTTGTATAAACCTACATTGACAAATTTTGAAAAGGCAGTGGCAGACGTTGAAGACTTCGCCGAGAGTATCATGTATACGTTGGACAATATTAGCATCGAGGAACAGCGACAGGCCAACTGGCTCGAGGTCGAAAAAATAAGTGACAAGAAGAAAACGCTGTTCCGCTTTTTGCTGCACATGGACGAAGACTTTGATGAAGACGACATTGCCGATGCAATCCCGCACATGGCCAGATTTATGTCAAAATACAGCCTGGAACAGCTACAGGAAATCTATCAGAGGAACCGTGAACAAGTCGTGTTATCAAAATTCCACCTGAGTTCCACTTCTTCTTTGGAAGACAGCTCTTACGAAGGACAATATGAAGACATAGATGGCTTTGACGAACATGTCTTACGAAGCTGGAAAAGTTGTGGAGAACTTAGCCAAGCTGATGTCGGGGTGCCGAACAGGTTTCGATCTCTCGAATCGATAGCCGAGGAGAACGAACCGATCCACGCCAACCATACTTACGACTCTTTGGCTGGCAGTGACGAACAAGGAAACTGTTCCAGAAGTTCTTTTGATATTGACGATAAAAACCCAGTTGCAATGATTAAGTCATCTTCCTTGAGTGATATTTATATCGAAATAACGAGTAACACGCATTCGTAAAGGCTTTGAGGTCCAAACTGATGGACCACACTAACGGCCCTCGACAGCACCCCTCCCCTTCCCCGAAAATAAAATCAAACAGAAAGAATGCATGTTTTGATCCAAACCATGTTTGCCCGTCAATCCTGTCCGGACATTATCGGTATTCTAGCACTAATCCAATGTAAAATATGACTGAGAATTATACATGATATAGTAGCAAAGCCGATGTTTTGTTTGATCAGCTTTAGAAGCAACACTTTTAAGCTATAAAATTCTTCACAAGGCATGTACTTTTATTAATCCACTCAACAAGAAAAGCTTACTTGTTGATTGTTGAACATTTTTATCACAGAAAGTTGCTCAAAGCGTAAACCCACAAGTTAATAAATTAGACTGTCATAAAATACAAAAATAAGAATTTTGAATCAGCCATATGTAAAAATATTATCAAAATAAATAGAAGCATTTTAGAATTACGCGGGATAAAATTACAACACGAAAGCCACGTCTCTGCTAGTACCTCAGTACTTCGCATGATACTCCTCAAGAGTAACAGAGAACAAACTTGAATTGCTTTGGAAGCCAGCTATACCCAAACACGTTTAATTGGTTTCGCTCTCAGTTCCATACCCCATGGCCGAAGCAACGGCTGCGGCGACTTTTCCACTGCTTTGTTCATCTCCGTCTTTCTAAATTGTAACAAAATCAAATATCTCTCTTTACAACATCTTTTATGATGCATCTTTTGCCAAACTATTGCCAAAAAAAAAAGTAAGAAAGTATAATGTGGCTTTGCTATTGTGTGGCGGCCGTTTTTAAATTTAGAATTTCGAACAAAGTTGAATCAGGAACGGCGGAACTGGGGGACTTCAATTTTGTGAGGATAGTAGTTTGTTTTGTTTTAGTATAAGGTACGTACCAAGAGTAAAGAGAAAGAAAACGAAAACGGAAAAAGTCTGGTTCACCACACATTGTACTCCGAGATCACGATTTAAAAACATTTCTAGAGGAGGAAGGCCCGAGACCCCCTCACGAACTCGCGCCCAAGCGTTCGTTCATGTTCGTGTTCAAGTCCCCACGGTTGAAAGTAACCTTCGCCGTCCCCGAATTCTAATACATGTGTTGTGTAGCTCCTGAAATTCCTGTATGACCGAAAGCTTTTTTGGTCCTTTAGAGTCCAATCATTTGTTTTGGCATTGAGAAATTGTCACTTTCCAATCATGGATGAAGAAATTGATACTTCCGGCAAGTGAAAAAAGGCATCCGGTTGCCGCTTACTTAGCTTACTTACTCTCTCTACCTCGATGTGACTTACCGTGAGTTCTAAATATATCAGCTCGCTTATCTTCTTCACATCTTTCTGACGTGCCAATAACTCTCCTTCGCGTCTGATAAGATGATTAAATGATGAACATAAAATCAACTAATGGAGAAAATGCATAGAGGTTTCGAACCTAATAATGTGCATTTTAAAATCACGTGCTTCTGGTTAGCTGAAAACGATTTCATTCTCATGTAACACGAGGGCAAATTACAAATAGCGCGCGCGCGCTTTCAAAATTTGGTCTGTCTTGACTTTCTGTGATGTTGATCATAGAAATCATTAACAAGTAATAACTATAATTTCATTACCAATTTGGTGTAACAAGCACTTGTAAATTTCAAAGACCCCAAATTGCTCTTACTCTATGGGCTTGGGCAATTTTGTCGTCTTCGAAAAGTTTAATCGTGCTCATCAATACCAAATTACACTCGAAATTAAGTTATTACCTATACTAATCAGTATCAACTACCAACACGTAAAAGGTGAACAGGACTTGCGTTATTCTTCTAAGGTTTGGTGGCGATTGGAGAGCTTAAATAAGAACTACCATGGTATACAGGTTCCGAGCTGAAGATATAAGAGGAGGAAAGCACACGCCTATACGTACAGTACACCTATTTATTACATCGCTGGCTGTGCCCACGGGCAATATGAAGCGAATCCTGTGTTCTGATTGGCTACGCGAGCCGGCAAGATGGGCCCATCTTGCCCGCTTTGATCCTGCTCAAGAAATAATAATTGCTCAGAGCGGTCACGCTAAGTTTATAAATTTTGGACAATGCCGACGATAGAGTCGCAAAAAGCGGCAGAGGACAGCCAAAACAAACAAAACATTAACGGCTCCCGTGGGTTTATTTTGCTACTAAAACAGCTGGATAACTTTTCCATCTCTTGAAATAAACAAGTCTTGATTCTTGATAAAGCGATGACCTTTTCGCTGTATAATAAATAAATATCGACAAAGCTTGATCGGTCAAGATGATTATATGGTAGCTTCATTCTGTTTTTTTGTTTGTTTGTTTTTATAGGCCTCGACTTCCTCTCGGTCCATAAGAACGCAAAGAAAGAACTCGGCCAATATCCAACCATCTTGACCCCACGCTTGGTCAATAACGCATATATATATATAAGGGACCCAGTATTCATTAGTTTCATAGTGGGTATTCCATAATATACTAAGAAGAGTACAAATATTGCTTCTCGATTGAATGTTTTAAAATTAAAACTAAAGTAATTACTACGACCAATTAGAACAAAGGAAAATGTTCTTAAGAGCCAATGACAACTCAAAATAAAAAAAAGCAAACTGCCTAAAGCGCGGGAAAACACGTTAAAGGGGTAGTTACTTTTAGTTTTGCATCTGATTGGTTGAGAGGGTGACTTGAGTTTTCTAGACTAATCAGAGAGCGAAGTAAGCAAACCTATAGCAATCTGGGATTACTTTCTATACTCAATTTCTCTCGAGTCATCACACGTGACGGATACACGATAAATTAATTTTAATTGATACCTGGTAAAGTCTCTATTGGCTTCTTTCTGTTTACGAGCAAATAAAGTTCGTTGATGGGAATTCTCTTCGTCCAGTCTAAAAAAGAAGAAAGAAATGGAAAAAAAGGTTATGTACTTCACAACTAACTTTTAAAAACTTTGATAACGATCGGAGAGAATCGTATTTGTACGCGGGAAATTCAAGAAATAATTCTGTGTCAGCCAGTTTCTCTTATTTTTGTTTAAAATATTTCAGATGAAGTTAAAGGCAGGTTATTGGAAAAAAGAAAACGTTTAAACCGTACAAAAGAGGAGTTTGATAACGCGCGCAAGATTAGCATATCGACACTAATATAACAAAGAGAAAATGTTAGGCAAGTAAGACTCTTGCTTCAGTATTCCCTTGCCGCTCAAAATATAATACACTTGGTTGCAAGCAAGTAACGCAAGTAACTCTGCATGACTTTTCAATCGCGCGGTCCGTTCTAAATCCATTGCGTCCTCTTAAATGGAGACACTACTACGCAAGGCTGAAAAAATTCAACTCGATAAAGAATCGAAAACGAATCAAATATACTCACTTTTTAAAATCACTTGTTAAAGCTTGTGAGATCTTGAGAGACTTTCTGATCACCTCTCTGTAAGTTGGGGCGGATAATGTAAACACGGTTAAGGAGAGCTGAAGAGGAATTTACAATGGAAGAACAAAAAAGTTTATCTCGACCAAGAAAACTGGAATAGAATCCAACGATTCCGGTTCTAACCCAACTTGAGCATTCGAAGAACTTTACATCTTCGATGAAGTTCTTTTTAATCTTTAATTGGGAACAATTGGAATCTGAAATAATTTTACTTAGCTTGCGAGCAACCCTAATTTTCGACACGAGCGTTCCCTCGCCCGCATGGAAGTATGGGGGCTTAAGCAACGCCAGCCGGTGAGAAGTCTGCAAGGAGACTAGCATAAGTCATTAGTGCCCCACAAACTTCTCCTCGACTCGTCTTAAATCAGCCAGTGGGCAGAGAAAAGTGCGTCCTACAGTACTAACAATGAGGGCCTGCTCGCAAGCTAGCCTTTTCTTTACATTACCTTTTTTCTCTCTGCGCCAAACGTAACTTAAAAATTGTTACAACATCATTTCTAACAGTCTCGAGTTTTATAATTTTTTCTTCTTGAAACAGATGTCATTTGAGCTAATTGTAAACTCCAAAATCAAAGCAGACTTATCCTAGCCTAAGTCGAATCGCCCAAAATCTTTAGTCATTCTTAACCTTGAACGTGGTCTAACTTAGTCTGCCCTAATTATGCTCTTTAGCCTTGTTGTGAAGGATATGGTGGCAGTGACTTGATTTCAGTTCTCTGAATCAACACCGAAGTTCCTGAATCTTTTGCTAACTTCTGCATCCGAAGAAACTGTTCCACAAGCGGGCTGTGACCATAAACATCGAACACACAACGAGAGAACTCTGGGCCTCTACCGATTGGACAGGACTGGAAAAAAATGTGGAGGGGACAGTTCAAGCAGGAAATTCAGAAAAATGATACCGGGAAAATAAAGTAAGCAATATAGCCAACAGCCTTGATCAGATGTTTTACCCATATTAGGTCTCATAAGCATTACGTTGCTACCAAGAAGGCTTAGGGGTTTCCGAATAGAAAAACAAAGAGACAAAAGTATCTTTTTTCAGGAGAAAAAAAGATACTTTTGTGTCTCCACAATTGAGGCTTTTGTGTGGATTGTGTGGCTTTAACATACCATAAACTATTCAACATTTTGTAATTTCAGCCACCTCCCAAGATTACATCGTACGAGCAAATTCAACGAGATTTAAGGAACAAACGAGCGATTGAAAGGATATAATAACAAATGCCAACCGTTCGAGCACCGAAATGAAAGGACAAACATATGAAAGTTCGATGTAATAATTACGTTTCTCTTTTCTCAGCATCTTTTTAGAATGCTAAATATGACGTGATATAGTATTATCGCATAGCATGGTTCATCATAAACCGTTTGATCAGGTTTCTTTAACCCTTTAGCCCCTAAGAGTGACTGGCATCTAATTTCTCCTCACCATATCACCCCTGAATGAAATATTAAGGTCAGGAGAATAAAGGAACTGATCACCAACTAAAGAACCTCTTGATTGTTCGACAAATTCTCCTTGTCAGCACCTTAGAGAACAGTATGGAGAATATGCATACTGATGTTATGGTGTAAAGGGTTAAAAAGAATATTATACATGCCCAAAGGTTGTATTTACTGTCGTTAGTGTATACAATAAATTTGGAATCGACATCTTAATGGTTAACGTGCGAACCACAAATTAGTGAAAGACTTATTCCGTTCATAGCTCCGTGGTTTCGTTATCATTCTTAGTTTTAATTCGGGCAAAAGAGGAGGTCGCTTGTAGAAGAGTCTCCAACTGAACCATCATCGTATTCAAGACTCTACAGAATGAACGAACGTGCTGACTGGTGAAGTGAGAGGCCCAGTAAGATAAAACGTACACACTGTAAAAACAATCAAGCAAAAGAGCGAACGAGATCTTGAAGGAAACTTACCTCTCTTCGTTTATCTACGCGATTCAATTTATGTACACTAGCAAATGCCGAGTAAGAAGATACTTTTGCCTGCAGGCGACTCAAAGTTTGAGGCGTCGCAGATCCCCTATCCTCGTTTGCGTGAGGCGGAGCCAAATGACTGATGGAGTCACGCAACTCCTCACTATTGGTCACACTAAAGTTTTGTGACGATTTTCTCGCCGCAACGGACTTTCTCCTAATGTCACGGCCCGGCAGCCCTGTGAAGCTACTTTGGACCGGTGGTTTCTCATCCACAAGAATGTGAGGTAAGGACTTCTTGACAAAAGACAAGCTACTCTGTTTTGTTAAATTCTCTTCACTGAGGTCCACTGGGAGCGAAACCAAAGAACCTGACAAGGAAAAACGACGTTTAGTTCTTTCCTTAAAAGGTAACTTACATGGATTTCCGTGTTTTAGTGTTGCTGATCTTCATGATAAAAACAAAACGAAACAACTAAATGCATATGTCAATCAATCTTTCGCTCTTAACAATCGACCCCTAAGATCTGCTCATAATTTTTCCTTAACATCCTCTCTAAACCCACTAAACCTGGCCAAATTTGATCTAAAGTAAATGTCGTTACGACTTTTGTTATCTACTTATGTGGCGAAATGCAAGAACTCTTCCTTCAGGTCTTAGGGTTCAAGTCTTGGGTTGTACCCTAACCCCAAACACCCCCACCCCTTCCACCTTCCCAGGCCCAACCCAAAGTCCTTTGCGATCGCTTCGGATTAGTCACATGATCTTTGTTTTCACAGGCAGGGACCGTTACGTGAAGTTAGAGTAACGCTTTTGATGTAAGATGCCTTCACAACTCAATTCGCCTACTCTGTACCTTTGGAGGCATCCTGTTTGATCTGCTCATCTTTCCTCATATCTTTAGGTTCCAAAGCTTTGAAATTCCACTTGGCCCAAAGTCTTGGCACAGGTTTGGTTCCTAAATGGACAAGATGCAGATTTGTTATTTGAACACTGCGTGACTTGAAGTTCAAAGAGGACACAGAGATACAGACACAAACTGAAAATTACATTGAGAATTCAAAGGTAATTATGGTTGTTTCGGAAAGATTCCTGCACAGCCCCATACTTCACTATACATACAGTTCTTGCATGGATAAAGAAAACTATGGCAAAAACAATTGATTGCCTTTGGACAACAGCTTTGTTTTAGAATGGTGTGGGGTTATACAGAAATCTTTCTGCACTGATTTTGTTATCATGTTACACATGTACCAGAGACAATAGCCTTACAGTATGCATGATAAAACAATAATTCTTAAATTATCATATGTAACTACTGGCACATAATTATCATTCTTGTCATCATCATCATTATCATCATCATAATTGTCATTGTCATTATTATTATGTAGGTACAATGTACCTTTTTACTTTAGATTGGCCACTTAAAAAAAACTATTTCAATTGCAGTACATCATCAGCATTATGCATACAACACAAGTACGCGTACATGCACGGCTCATCAAACAAATTTTTAGAAAAACCAACCAGCAATCCACTCATGGATCAACTGCACCAGATTTTCTTTGAATTCATCTCCAAACTGCTTGTAAGATGTTGGGAATGCTGTGCAAAATGTGCAGTACACAGCTTGAGCCATGATATCAGGGTATCTCTGGAATTAAAGAAAAAAAAAAGAAAAGAAAAACAAATAGGTTCCATGTTGCAGGGCATCTGTTCTGTAATTTATCACAAATGACATCAAAATGTGGGGGACCAGGGCCATGGAGGGCAATGGGAGGACTAGCTCTCCTCCTTGACATGTCTCCTAGAACCTCACCATTTTTCACTCCTCACCCTTCACTCTTCTCCATTGACTGGGACTATGGTTTGCCATGACTAGAACTCCACAATTTTTCTCTCGACTTATTCATAGACTATGAGCTCTGAAAAAAAGCTGTAGTTGCACCTGCTCATGCTGTGCATTAACACACAATTTGTACCTTAAGAAATTTATCCCTGTATTGTGTCACTGGGGCTGTAAACAACATCTTGACATAGTTGTGAGCAATGCGATTAAACAACATTTCCTGGATGTTCTTGTTGGGCTGTCAAAAAGAAGATATTAATCCACATTACAGCCAAACTGTGGCACTGGAAGTAATAATCCTGTAATCTACTGGAGCATTTTCTGCCAAAGGCTTGCTGGCTAATTATATATATATATATAATTATATCTAAATATGTGCACTTCCTCTTTAACTAAAGCACAGTGAACTGTGGCACTCACCTGATATTTTTCTAAAAAGTACCACCAAAACAAGTCCTGAGTAAGAATAGAGAAATAGTTAGAGATGACTTGAGTTCAAAAAAATTATCTGACGACATATGTTCACCTGTAAATGTAAATTGAGTTGTTTTGGCCCAGCAACAATCATCTAATTTTAAGGATTCTATAATAATGGTACAGGTGTAGAAAAGAATTTTATCTCATGCAAAGAGTGGAGTCTTTAACTGACCTGCAGAATGTCCTCAGATGTCTTGGAAAACACAAAGGCTTGGAATTCACGTTTAAAGGAAGGCTAGAAAATTAGAGGTGTATAAATGTACGTTGGACAACTGAGAAATAAATCCCAATCAGTCTACATATAGATCTACACTCAGTCAAAAGTTATACAGAATTACGTGAATCACATATGCACTTAAAGCACATGCAAATGTAAGCTTGGTTCTAATGCTAACTCAATAGTCCTAAGTGTTTCATGTCTCCTGTCTCCAATCCCATGCAAGCAGATGTAGCATACACTTCACACTGACTTACCTTGACCAAAGAAGCAAGGAAAAGATTATGAATCATTATTTTCACCCAAATTATAAAATTTTTAACTTGAGATTGCTCCTCACACCATCTTTTGTAATTATTTCTGCCATCAGCTTAATATCTACTTTCAACATCTCTCCAAATTTCCATTCCCCAAAAACCTTTTGTGATACAGTTGCAATTGTAGAAGAATTTGTTTCTCACTGAAGAAAACAGTACAACTCTCTTACTTTCTTTCTAAAATCCCTCTGAGCATCAATGACAGTTAACATGATTTCTTTGGCAAGGAATGGTGGTGGAAGGGGAGTTACTTCATCTGGTTCATAGCCTGGGTATACATGCAGCTGAAAAAAGGATCAAAGTTGATTAAATAAGCCTTTATACTCTAGCTCCTAGGAGTGAACAAAAAAAAAGATTTCTCCAAACTGTCTCTAGACATTGCCAAGCAGAAAGGCAATGAGATGAATGAACATTATCAACTATTAGACATTGATGGTTGATTTAATACCAAATGTAATGATACTGCAATGTTGGGAGCAAAATTTGTATATTCAACAATTACTTTTTTACCTCTAGAAATAAAGAAAAAAAATATTAGTGAGAGAAATTGTTCTATGCTGAACTGTAATCACATGGTTTTACTGTGACTGAGACCTGGTCAGGGTGAATGTTCTTTGCCAGGTTGTCAAAACAGATTTCTATCAGGGGAATAATTTCTTCCCTTCTTGTTGCACAGATTATCATGAAAACTTGTTGGCTGTGACACAAACAAAAGTGTCTCTATAGCTCTAAATCCAAGATTGACAACAACAGCAAAATGCTTTAGACTCCAAAATGACAAGTAACACAAAAAGGGGACAGAGTAATTTAAATCAATAACTTAAAGATTCCAAGATCAGATTCATAGTGTGATAGAAGCATATAGTCATTGGTCAATTTTATGAATTTATAGATATATTAATAAGACATAAAATAATACATTTTTTTGTGTGTTTGTACCTCTACAAGCATTGGTTTCATGGTTGAACTCTTCTCAGTTTTCTAGAAAAGGAACAATTTTTTCACCATTAAACTTAAGTAGCAAATCAATTTTAAAGACTGAAATACATTTCATGCAATTTTAGCTGGCAAATATTGAGCTGATATCTGTGTACTTAAACACACTGCAAGGTTTGGAAAGTGTTGAAGAAGACCTCCCTAAAATTGGTGATTAAATACCATGCATTCAATCCAAGTTGTAGCAGCAATTCTGCAAGCCTAGACTTTGAAAGAGCTTGTTTCATTTTAGGAAACAATCCATGAAAACCCACTTATTAATAAAAGGATGTTTCTATACAAGAGTAGCTCTGTTGGCAATTACTAAATGGCTGTTTAGTATATATCATTTACTGGTTGCTATAGGATCCAATATACTTTAATGTACCTTCCTGGCAGACTTTTTCCATGACAATAAATGCGACTGCTGTGAATTACTAGTCGTCAATGGATTCTGAGATGTTGCTTGCAGAACTGCAATCATGATACAGTGTTTGTAAATTTAAAAACACTAGTATGAGCTTTGGATGCAAAACTTTGCAAAGCACATCATCCTATTGACTAATCTTAATGGCTATAATAGGGGATCCAACATCAGGTTTGGCAGAATGCGGAATGAGGCTTAAATCTAAGGCAGGATGTGGGATACAAGAAATTTTAAAGGCAAGATGTGCAATGATAAAAAGGAAGGTAAGAACAGGATATGTTTCATTTCGAAGGCAGGATAGGGGATGGTACCTAGATATGCAAGATCATAATTTTGCTCAGGTTATGAGTCACTCGACCACAGAGACATAAAAAAGTACTTAATATTTGCTTTATAAACAACTGTACAATAAATGCTCCAGTGCAAATTGGGGTTGACAGCTGGCCTAAATAATTTGGTAGTGCCTCCAGTTTTCTCTGTATTTGTTATAAAGTATTAATGGGTCCACATGGCTCCATAGTATATCTGGTTTTCTTCCCTAGTATAATTTTCTCTCATGAGTATATCTTTGAATGAACACCCCTTTCTGTGTGATATTATGAGTGGTTCTCTGAAGATTTCTCTTAGCAATTGTTGTTGCTGTATTAAATGCCTCTTGCTTGTAAGGATTTCTTTAATGTTTAGAACTGTTGGATGGTATTAAAAAGAGAAAAATTTGATTGTTTGTGTATCCTTTACAATTCTAGTGATCTATGAGAGTGTGTTGTCAATAAACTTTTCAAGGTAGCCTCTCTTTACTAAGTGTTTGAGGCATCTAACGTTCTCTTTAAATTTTTCTTTTGAAGAGTTAGCCCTAGGGAGTCATAACAATTTGCCTTTAACAAAGCCTTTCTTTGGTCATGGTGGGTGACATGTTGTGTAGAATGTGTACTGGAATGTCTCTGTTGGTTTGAAGTGGGTTCTCAGGTGGCAAACTGACTCCTTTTTAAATCTTTCACCCTTAGATAGTTGCATCTGAGAAAGTAGCTTTGATCTGAAACAAATATCTCAGTAGTAAATTTGATTGTTGGGTGTATGGTGTTCATTTGCTTGTTCCATGAACTGGTTGATGACATCTTGGTTTGTGTGCGTGAGAGAAATTATGTTGCTGATGTAGCATTTCCATATGGTTCTTTGTAAGTGCTTTTATCGAGGATTTGCATTTCAATTTCAGCCATGAAGATGTTTACAAAAGGTTAATATCATTTTTGGTGCCCATGGAGGTTCTGTGCATTAGCAAGTAATTTTCAAAAATCAGTCTAAGTGCTTTCTTTTGGACACTTTGCACACCTTGTTTATGCCCTTAGCTTGTGTTATATTTGTGTATAAGCTTGTGACACCCATTTAGATGAGTATCACTTCTTTCATTTTTCCAACACAGTTAATGAAGTCTGTTGCATCTTTGGGATTTGACTTCTTTTGTTGTGGGGTTGGCTGAAGAATTTTATTTATGAAACAGGAGAACTTTTCTGTGGGTTCTTACACTGGTGCAGTTTTTGTGTCTCAATATTAAAACTATAAACACATCTGAGGGAACAACCATTTTTTTAAGCCTGCTAAACATTCCTTCAGCAAGTCCACAATGAGAGTACATTATTAATAAGTGTAAAGGCTATAATTTTGCCATCAGTTTAAATAAGGCAGTGATCTAGAGCAACTTGGGTTTAACCAGGCAGGATTGGGATGAAAATGTTAATTGCAGTGGGATTGTGGAATATAATAAAAAAGTAGTCACAGAATGTGAGATTGGAAAAGTCTATTTTGGAACCTCATAATAGATTTATATGTAGTCACTTGATTTGGATGAAAGTTAGAATCAAGAAGTCCAACTCGTTATGCTCTCACTAAATATTTAACAATATGAGATAAAATATTTAATTCAACTCACCAGATCTCACAGAATAAACTCCAGCAAACTTGGAAACTTCCTTAGCTTCAACTTCTAAAATAAACAAGTTATGAAGGAGAAGCAAACTTAATGTTGAAAGTGTTGGGGCAGATAAGCATTTCATTTAGTTTTACTTTCCATTGCTGAAATGTATTAGGCATGATCCTCACCATCTAAAATACATTATTCCAGAAGGAGTAGATGTCATTTATCTATTCATGTCCCTGACATATACTTTATGCTATGCTGTTCTTTTCTATTCATTCCTTTAGGAAGGTTACAGTCTTCCAAAACAAATCAGAGATGTGATCGCAGATTATGATCATAATGTAATCTTGGGTTTAAACTTTTCATGTATGATCATGTTGATGGCTGAAATACAGCAATGGTCTTGTCAGTTCATCTGTTAGTTACTTAACTGTGCAGAGACACTGAATACCATTCCGAGCAAACTCCCTAATATAGCAGACAGGTGTCTTTCAAATTGAGTTTACCAGGATGCAGCCAAATCAAACCTCCCTATAAACAGTCCTCAGTGACTCCCGGTATGTAGGCTCAAATTCATGTTTGCTATGACAAATAACTCAGTACCTTTGTTACTTATTTTTGATGTTGAATTCTTGGGAATTTTGTAGTCAATTAGAAGTTTTCCAAAGCCAAATTCCTCCTCATCTGGTTCCACTTCCAAGCCATGCTCCTTCATGTACTTGTCAACAACCAGTTGAGTTGGTGTGTCATAGCTGTGCAAGTTTGCATTTAAACTACTGATATGCTCAGTAATGTCATTTATGGTTCCACCACGATGAAATGAATCTTGCAGCTCATATACTGATCAATATTATATTTGAATCAAGGAAAACACAAAATGTGAGCCAAAAAAAAAAAAAAAATTCAAATTCAAATACATTAAGGGGGTACATTTCTAAATAAACTACGGTAAATTGGTGGTGGGGCTACTACAAGATAATACTGAGTTGTTATTGTAAATTGGCCATCTTAAAGAGTTTCTTAAGCTGATGTTTCAAACATAACCTTTCATCAGAGTAAATGACAAAAGGATTCTTGCTCAAAACATCAGCTTAGGAAAATTTCTACGGTGGCCAATTTTCATTATCAACCTAGTATATAAAACCAATGTAACTCACTAGCAATAATGCAAATCATGAATATATCTAAAAAATTTAATTGTTTCTATTTTCACAGTGAGAACCAAAATTCACAGAAAATTGACATGACCACATTTCAAGTATTGCATATTTCCTTAAGAAATGTCTTTAACATAATTACTGCTAAAGATGAAACACCCACCCAACTGTAACCCACATATGTACAACTGAGATTATTGGCTGCCCTTTTGCTTTTTGAGTTGTTCAATTTTTTTCAAGGACTTATAGCCCCAGTTAAAAAACTGATTTCTAAGTTAAGCTTATCACGTGAAAGATTCCAGCTTCATGCAACAATTACCTGTACACCCCCTCTCCTCCCACCCCCCCCCCCACCCCCCCTTACCCTTTTGATGCTGGTTGTTCTACCTTTTTCCAAAATGTGAAAAATTTAAACGAATTTTCCTAGGATTTTTACTGATGATACTGTAGTTTCCAAGCATACATGCACATGCACAATGTACGGTAGAAACTCATTATGATGTAAGAATATCCGATAGACGTTTACACTCCGTTGTGTTCCTTCGCGCGCGCAGCACTTTACCGTCACTACCGCTCTTATTTTTACGCTTCGTTCGGCATAATGGAAGCTGACTAGGACAACAGAAGACCTTTCTAATCTGACGGTACTCCTTTTTTTATCTTTTCATCCTTGCGTGTAATGGATAAAACTATACCGTGAACTATACGATCTGTTCATTAACATAAATCTCAGTACGCCTCGCGATCTAAAAAGTCGTTCAGAGGGCCTTTTCAATCATACGCTATGATATTCTAGCGCAAGATCTACGAACAAGTAAAGCAACCATGATGCGAATTTATGATCACAAATGACCGATTATTTATGTCCTCGATTAGAAATCGCGTGCTGTACACTTCTTTTTCAAAGGGCTCCACGGGAGAAAGACGGTAGCTATTGGTAACCAAATAATTTCACCGAACACCAGCTGTGAACCATAAGAGTTAAGAGTAAACATGATCACAAAGGATACAACCATCCGGAACTTTTTCTCCTTCTGCCACGTACATGCTGTTATTTCTTTACACAAAGCTTCATCTCTGCTGGAAACGGATATCTCTGTAATAAGTTTACTAAACTCATCGACTGACAAGCGCAACAAGTGAGAAAAGCCTGAAACGAGCAACTGACTCGCAGGGCTCTCTGGGACTGCAATGGCGGATTAGAAGTACGAAATTTTCTACTTATTCTGCAGAAAGTGATGGAGTTTTTTGCTGTTTCAGCGCATGGAATTGTACCAAGTAAACGTGCATTTCATTCTTGTTCTGTCGTAGGAAATTTTCTGTATATTTTTGGAGGAATTGCACCGGACAGAACTGTTTTAAATGACATGTACATGTACAATATTTCTTCAAATATGTGGAGTCGGATTGAGGACAGAGTACCGGGTAGTTCTCAAAGCAGACCTTTAGTTTCATCAGGATTTCCTAAGGGAAGACTTTGCACCGCACCGAGTGTCAGCCACCATACAGCGACGGCTGTAAGGGGCCGGTTTATTTTGATAATAGGTGGTTGGAATGGACGGAAAAGGTGCGCTGATGTGTTTTGTTTTGACACTGTTGATCAATTTTGGCGTCATATCCCTGAAACTGGAGACATTCCTGTAGGATTAAGCTCGCATACGGCAACTTTAGTATCTTCTAAAGATATTTTGATAATCGGACGTGAAGGAGGCGTTCACACGCAGCGTCGCTTCTCTGGTGCTTTTTATTGAAACTTTGAAACAGGAAAATATCCTGAAGCACCATTTCATGCCAGCTCCAGGTCGGGTCATACAGCAAATCTTATCCCCATAAGAACTAGCGGGGAGAACCATTTATTTGTTTTTGGAGGTCGTAAGAGTGGAGGATATGAATTAATTGGCTCGTGGAGGAAAATGGAACAAACTGAGACGTCGTTTCCCCAGCAGAGAATCTCTGAATTGCTCGGAAAGTCTGCCATATGCGACGAACCTAGTGGTCGACAGCACGCTAAAGCTGTAGAGCTGGGCAGTAAACATTTGCTAATTTTTGGTGGGGAGACCTGGAGCGGTGTAAGGGAGAATGTAACAAATGAGGCTTTCGTTTTAGAAACTGACACAATGAAATGGTATAAGTTGCCCCTCGTAGGAGATGTCCCAAAACTTGTTGGACATTCCATGGTAGGGTGTGGTGAAAAGATTTTTGTGTTTGGAGGTGGGCTTTCCAGCAAATATTGTAATACACATTGGGAAGTTAAGATTTAACATCGCTAATGCACCTAAAATACATATACTGGTTGCAAAAAGGTGGGTCACCTACAAAGAGTTTGTTGTTCAAAGCCTAAAGCTTGTAAGGAGAACCTTTTTATTAATCACTTCTGGGAGTTAAATTTATAACATCAGTTTTTAAGTACACACACAGTTATTCTGAAACATGCATTTTGATGAGGTTGAGAGGTTTGTTGAATAAAGGTGTTTGGACACAGGAATTCTTATCACCTGGTTTTTCAGATGGGGTTTGTAAAGAGTATACCCGTTTTTCCAAAATTGTGGAAATTTATGAAGTCCTGAAAAAAAACTAATGAAAAATTGAGATTGAAAGGGTTGAAAAAAGTGGGAAAAAGGTCACAAGTGTTCTCTTTTTTTTTCTGAGCTGAAACAAGTACTTCATTGAAGCTGAAGGTTACCAATTCTACATAAACCTTAAAGTTTTTTAAATTAACCTCATGTAAATCTCACATAACCTTCAATAAAGCCTTTCTTTTTAAGCTCAATGAGTTTATTTACAATTTTTCTAGGAATTCAAAGTTATTGTCCAGGTTATAAAACAAAGTTTGATATCCTTTGCTCTAAATAAACATGTTCATTGGTTAATCTATATTCATTTTGATTTGCTTCAAAAAATCCCATAGTTGCAAGTGCCTCACAGAGTCAGTTCATTTGTTGTTGTCACTGAGCTAGTAACCTCACACTTGTACTTTGAATATTATATGGTTAGGAAATTTTTTCACTGGTTGCAACTGGAATATCACCATGGCTTAAAAGATAGTTTATGCCTAGACGGACTCAAAATCACTAAATTACTTGGGTTTTGTTTCCTGCTTGTGCAGTTTTGTTGCCAGAGAGGTTTATTGTGCATAGTTGAAAGTAAGTAATTGTTGCTGATGGCCTGAGCCAAGTGCTGTGCTCCATTGTCTGTGATATTATTGGCTCTGAAATCTTACATGGGTAGCTGACAGTTGTTGTCATTGATGGCTTTAGCCAAGTGCTATGCTCCTTTGTCATTGATGCTATTGTTTGAGAGGTCTAACATGCATAGCTGACTAATCTTGTTGATGAATTTAGCCAATTGCTGTGCTCCATTGCCTGTGATATTATTGTCTCTGAGATCTAACATGGGTAGCTGACAGTTGTTGTTGTTGATGGCTTAAGCCAAGTACTGTGCTCCTTTGTCATTGATGCTACTGTATGAGAGGTCTAAAGTACATAGCTGACAAATCTTGTTGATCAGGTTGATGGCTTTAGGCAAGTGCTGTGCTCCATTGTCACTGGTGTCATTTTTTAGGAGGTTAAGGTGCAAGGCTGACAGTTGTTGATGGTGTTAGCAAAGTGCTGTGTTGCATTGTCATTGATGTTATTGTCTGAGGTCTAATGTGGGTGGCTGACAGTTGTTGTTAATGATGGCTTCACGCAGGTGCCATACTTCATTGTCACTGATGTAACTTCCTGACAGGATTAAGGCACATCGCTGACAGTTATTGCTCATAGCTTTGTGTAAATACTTTGCTGCTTCATCTGTCAATTGATTGCTCACGAGGTTTAACCAGCTCAGTCAAGATTGACTACTTTTTAACAATTTACAAATCTCTTAGCAACCTAATGTGTCAGTGTTGTCTTTCCCCAAACCTAAGTGTTAAAATTGTTGAATTGTTAAATACCTTAACAAATGGAGGGCAGTCAACAACAGTGAGGTCACATAAAGTTATTTTGTAGTAGTTTTCTCTGAACTATTGATTCCATCTCGCAGCTTTCGTTGATATCTTTGAACAGTATTACTGCTAAATGATGTGTCTTCAGTCAGCCAACTGGTCACTTTCCTTAGCTCTTGAGTCTCTGTTGATTGTTTGTTGTAGAGTCTGCTTTCATTCTCTTCAGTTTCCATAGGAAACACATTGATGAATATTTTGTTTGGAAGCTCGTCTGTATCATTCATTAGTCCAGCTAGGAACTGGAAAACCAGTTGCCATTCCCACTCTAGATATTCTCAGAAATGAAGTTCTTCAATTCATTTTCATTCATGGTGTTTGCCTGGTGCCTTACAGCAAAAAGAAAAATTAAAGTGAAATTTTTGTTGCAGAATTCTTGTGTATTGTTTAATCAGACTCAATTCAATGGCTACTCTGGTTCATGTCACATGATCCCGCGACAGGGCAAGGGGAGGGGGGATATATAAGATACATGTCTTACATCTCTTCTCCTAGTTTTCAAGTCAAAATTTTTAAAGTTAGAGAGTAACTAACAAAGTTCAAATGCAGTTCTCTGGTTTTTAAGGAAACCATTACATAAAGCAAAACTGTTATGGCACCTAAAAACAAAAGAATTACAATAGTCAGTTTAGACAGTTGATATTTATAGTCTTTTTATTACACCCGTTTTGAAATCATTGGTGGTTCCTGTAATCTGATCGGCTCTAATTGGTGCGATTCACTCATGAATTGCACCATTTTTTGCTTTAAATTGCATCTTTCCCCAGCCAACGAGGAGGCTACAATGAAAATAAAACAACCAATCAAATTTCAAGCCTTGTTTAAAGTACCCAATCAAATTGCAGGAAAATGAAAGATAAAGAGTATCATGTGGCAAATTTTTTTTGCAACTTTTGTTTCCAAAACTCCAATTTTTTCTCCTCAAAAATGGATGAATTTAATTTCAAACCGGCTAAGTACTGCATCAATAAAATATTTGAACTGACCAAGTCCTGTAATTGGGCGATTTCAAGATGGATGTAATAAAGTGGTAATTGAACCTCGTGTCGTGCAATTTTGGTCTGAAATCATACTTGTGATTACAAATCGAACGATTTTGAAATCACGCGTATGATTTCAGCCCAAATTGCACTCCGCTCAGTTCAATTACCAATATTAATTACACGGGTGGACCTCTATCGGGCACGTGTCGCTCGTACTTATGGAACTACCGTCGTAGATGGGACTGATTAGGGAGGAGACTCAGTTGGGTTTGGAATATTCTCGCCATTAGACTGTCAGTTCAAGGCTCGGTTCTGCAGTTTCTTGTGGTTTTAAGTGCTCTACGGTTCTCCCACGTATATACACTGAATATGATCGGCTGCCATGTCGTTGACCAATCCTTTTCACCGGGGTAAACGCATGCGGATTGCATTACAGTACTATACCATCATCGGATTCTAAGACTTTGCTGGTAGGAAATGTTTATCACGGAATTCTTCCATATGTTTATGGTAAAACACTCTCTCTACCATCTTGTAAATCTTTGTTAATTTGGAAGAAGGATAACAGTAGCGGCATTGTCGAAATAATTGCCACAAACTTGAGCACATGATGAAGTTGTTTGCCGGGATACAGAAGAGTCAAAGTTGTACTTTTTAAGGGATTTGCATAACTGCAAAGTATCCTTGCATTTTCCTTAAAACAATAACCACTCTCATTATACACCTGCTCTTCCCCAGCCTTATTTAAAACATGTTTACTAGTCGGAAGTAAAACAACTATTGGCACCACTATAAGACGTTTTCAATGTGGTTAACCGTCAACCGTCAAAAATGCAAGATTTTCCACAGCACTGTTAACCGAGCTGCAATTAATAGTTCCGGAAAAAAAGAAACTAGAAGGCTTTTAGGCTTCATACTTTCAAGGGTCTAAAATTTAAAAATAATTTTTCAATTTTCAATACTTTATCAGGAATATTGGGCTATGAGCGAACCCTTCCCATTGCACCTCACGAACTTCAATGATGTGACGTGTGGCGTAAATCTCCTCGAGAAGAAAATCTTAACCCCACTTGGTTCCCTGGGTCTGCCATGTCTTCTCGCTCTCTGAATCACCTTAGTGGATGGAAGGAAGAGAAAATTTAGCAAAGAAGATGGATTTTTACCGCGGTGAAAACAAATTTGCCATGGTGGTTGTGGGTCACAGTAACTAACCCTCTACTTCAGAAAGATCAGTTCTCGAAATGCGTTTTTAATTTTTTGCTATGAAACATCTAGTACAGTCATTTGACATGTGAAATTTCAATTCAATGTAATCTGAGCACATAATAAATAAGTCCTATTGTTGTATACATTGTTTCAAATTGTTCAATAGTTTTCCACTTGGTTGAACTCTTTCAAGGAACAAAGTCCAAGAAGAGTGATAATCTGGTCATATTGCCAGCCACAGTGGTGAAAGGCCCCTGGCAGAATCAGCTTCACACAGTGGGTGAGGATTGCGACTCGATTTCTGTAGTGGTCTTCAAAGAGGCCTTTCTTGTTTGCGTTTTCACACTGATGTAATTTAACTCGGTAGGCCCTTCGGCATAAAGGGCATTTATCTACGAGCAATAGTTTACTTTGTCCAGACTTCTGAACCAAGGTTATTCTAATATTCTAGGACGCCTGAGATAAAACAAAATCCTCGTAATATAAAAGATATTCAATTCAGCAAGAACGAATTACTTTGAAAACTAGAGTCACAAAAAGCAGAGGGGTTAAAATTTTTTTTGCATTGATCTTGTTTCACCGGAATATAAAAAAAGTGTTCTAAAAAACCGAAGAATAAGCTGCAATTTTTACTCTGTTGACGATGATTTGCTACACGTTACTGTGCAAGTTGAAGACATTCTCAGTCACAGTAGACAATCGAGAAAAACAACAAGCTAAATTTTCAAACTTCTCAAGAGACAAATTTCATTTACCGTATTTACTCAGATAAACACCGCTCACCAAAACAAGGCGCAATTGGATGTAAAATAACCGCTAGACACTGCCACCCTAAAACAACAGAGGGCAGCATTTTTTATGGATTCTTGGAAAAACTCAATAATCTAACCAAGCCATGTTGCACTGATATTCCAATTAAGCCGATTATGAATCTATCGCGAAAAAAAAATGCGAGAAATTGGAACTTAAACATGTCTTTGTTTTACAAAGCGTGATTATTGTCAGTGTTTACAAAATGTGATTTTGGAATAGACACTGCCCTAACATAAACGGTTCAACGGAAAAGTTATAAATTTCTAAACCGCCGCGGCGTTTCATTTAGTACATGCAGTAGTTTCATTTCTTTCTACCAAACTTTTATGCAATTATGTGAATAAAATTTGTACGTCTTTCCCGAGGAAAAAAATAAACTATCGCCCGCAGATATTCATTTAAGACCAAGCTTTTTTGTCCTCATATTAAGGATTACACTGTTGGGTGATAACAGTCAAACTCTGAACGTCAACTGGGTGATGCGCATGCTTGACTCGATGTCAGCCTCGCCTTTCGTGAAGCTTGTCTGCCAATGAGCAGAAAACGACATGGTTTATCCACCAGGAGCTATAGATTTGTTAGAATGGTGGATGTTCCCCGCAGATACCACTGGCTATGCCTGTTGCTCATCCTCTCAAGCAAATCCTAAAAAGAAAACAAAATAACTTGAACATTTTAACTACACTTGTGAATTACTCATTGTTATCGTAATCATAAATATACCTTATTTTGAGCGCGCACTATTCAGTTTATGTTTCGCACGCGTGGCTCGAGAATTTTACGTGCCATAAGGCGTAAGTGACGAGGTGGATATTCGGACACCAAATGGTTAGTGGGTGTAAGTTCGGCTTTGGAGAGACAGAGAGAAGTCAAGGTTGAAAAATCTTTATATTCTGCGTCATCTGTAGGTCACTTTTGTTACGTGTTCTCACTAAACCGATCAGCTGTGACAGTCGAGTGCATACCTGGATGTACGCTTCCTGATTCATTTACCATTACATTGTAAAAAATGTCATGCCGAAGGGTAAATATAAGCACAGGGCTTCCACGACAAGTAAGGGGACTTGATCCAAAAAAGATGGACATTTTTTTTCTTACTGAGTGAGATAACACGTCTTTGCTCTCTAGCATAGACAACAGTTTATTGACCAAAATACTCTGAATGGCCACCGGTATTCCAAACAGAAGCAGCGATAAGAATTTGCCTTACATTTAAGAAACAGGGTAATCATTGGTTATAAAAGCTGATAAGCCTTCAAGTTACCAACAGAATCTTCACATTCATTTACCTGCTGGATTGTCATCCACTCCTTTCTTCCAGGCACGGCCCCAACCTGCTCCGTGGCCCTGGCGTTAAATTCTTTCCTGGTCAAGACCCAGGATTTGCTGAACATGTCCAGTAACAGAGCTCGATACTAAAGCATAAATGCCAACGATAAGCATACAAAGCGAGGTGATTTGGGCTTTTCACATAAGACACAGTGGTATAAATATACTCACTACCTTCATCAGCCCTTTAAACCTTAAGAGTGACAAGCATCTAATTTCCCTAAAATATCCCCCCCCCCTGAGTCACACATCAAGGTCAAGAGAATGAAGGGAATTGATCACCAACTAGGGAAGTTCTTGATTATCAAGCAAATTCTCCTTTTCAGCACCAGAGGGAATGTATTGAGATCAGTATGGGGAATAAGCATACTGATTTTAGAGTGTAGAGGATTAGGGACAACCAAGCTTTGTAATAAGTCTCAGGACGTTCTTACACCTTTTTTCATTAAAGTTAGTTTCTTTGAGGGAGAGAGTAGTCAAACACATTACTGCAAAAGATATTTGTCAAATTGAAAGCTTCAACATAACCTCTTTTGTGGAAAGCCTCACCTCATCTGCCGAGTCACCTGTGCTTCTGAAAGAAAATAGTCTGCGTGACTGTATATCGCCTGACAGCGCTTCTGTGGGCCACTGTAATGAAAAAAAATGCTCTAAATGCTTACAAACAAAGACGCGAACAATTTTCTCCGCATTGTTTTTATAAGAATAAAAGTACATCCTGCCAAATTCCGAGAAAATGATCAGAATGGTTTCGTACTCACCTTGAAATCTATTTCTGTCGCTCCTGTACCGAGGATCGCCTTTTCCAGGAGCACGTCAGGCACTCCTGAACATAGTGGATCTCCTGGGCTGCTTGCTAACAAAATAAATTAACATTAGGTTCAAAGAGAAAATAATTTGTTTGCCCTCATGTCATAGACCGCATCCTATCAGTATCAGTGGGACTTCATGCTCATAATTTATCTGATATTCTCACACCGTCAGGACTCTTTTTATCTCTCACTCAGTTTAATCCGATCACACTAAAAAAATTAATCATAACGGGGCCTCAATATTGCTTTACAAGAACGAGGATATCGATGTCACTGTTTTTATTACATTTAAGACTAGTCTAATGCTACTTCAGTTCAATTTGTGCATGTAAAGTTGAGTGCTTGGCGTGCAGTCAGGCATTCAAGTCACACATCATGCAGCTTGAAAAATTTAAAGAAGTCTTTTAGAGATTGGTGACGAGAAAATAAATGTTTTGCCGCTCGAAATGGCTAAAATCTCTGCTAAAACTAATTCTTGACTTTCTCTGTTCATTCTTGTAGAGCATTCAAACCTTAAGTTAAAGTGATATTTTCGTCTTTTGTTACCTGTCAGTTACAACTCTCTCCTTAAAAGCATTTTGCTGAATACTTTAGAAATAATAGGGGGTCTAAATACCTACTACTTGCCTACTCTCCCGGGAATTGTTCTCATTTCTTAATTGGCCTTACTGTGATAAATTTTCCCTAGATCTGATTTTTTTTTTGTTACAAGAACTAATCGTAAAAATCTGTTCAAATCAAAACCCGCTATACGATAAAATCCTTTCGACCAGTACTGCTGTACCACTGAAAAAATTCAATGCTCAATTTCACATTCCCGGAAGACACGACGGGGGGCGGGGGGAGGTAAACAACTCTCCCCTAACGAATGACTAATTACTTCACTCACCAGTTCGCCGGAGAAGCAACAGCCTTTTAAAATCGGCTAAACTTAAAACTGTTCTGTGCAGTTTCTCACGAACAAAGTCCTGTAAGATTTTAAGCAAATCCTGAACATGTGTATCATTTGTCGCCAGAGGTTCCTTACGCAGTTCATGATTCATATTATTACTAGCGACTTCTTTACAGTCAATTTCCATTGGTAAGTGTTCCTCCTCAGTGGATCCATCCTGTGATGTGTTGTGGTTCATCACATGATTCGACTTGGATTTGGAAGGCTTAGAAACCCTTTTGTTTCCTATGCTGGGACAGGAATCTGTAAAAGACGGAAAGGAAAATTAACATTATCATCTCCCCCCCCAAAAAAAGCAAGACAATAACGTAATATCAACTAAACACTTGAAACAACCACGAGGCACGCGCGAGACAAAAAAGGGAATACCAACGTAAAAACAAAACAGCGTAGGACAATCACGTAACACTGTCGTAACAGTTACAACAAACACGCATCAAGCGCGAGACAATCACGTAACACTGATGTAACAATCATAACAGACAGGCGGCAAGCTTGAAACAAAAACAAAAGAATACTTACGTGGCTATCAAAACAGACACACATCGTGCCTCAGACAACACGTAAGCCTGACGTAACAATCAAAACAGACAGATACCAAGCGTGGGACAATCATGTAACACAAACGTAACAATCATACAAGACACGCAGCACGCGTGAAACAATCACGTAATACTGACGTAACATTATAACGAGCACACGGACTCGACGAAATTAGATAACTCACCAGTGTTCATCCTCTTAAGATCTACTCCAAGCTTGTCTTGTTTTGGAACATTCAGTTGTTTTTGAAGACTTAGAAGAAAAGTTGAGAAAGATCATTTTTTTCCCTGCTCGGTCATCGAATATACTAAGATGTTCTTCGTTCTTTTCACAAGCGTAGGACGAAGAAAAAAGTTCAGGGTTACCGCCGAGGAATTGAACCCCAGACTTTTGGATTTTGCAGCGCGGTGCCAGACCACTGAGCAACAGAGAACTAGGTTGTAACTCTCTGATACTCATTGGAACGTCGAATTGCGAAGTCCGAAAGTCTGCGGTACGACTCCTTAAGTGGGCCTCAGATTTTTTCGTAGTCCCACGGTCAAGTCGAAAAGCATAAAATCGTTCTTTTAATTCATTTGATCTGATAGTTTTACGTCAGTAACGTCTTAATAACGTCGCCTGTTACACTAGACTGTCTCTTAACGGGGCACCTCTGTCGATCAGACACTTCAGTCGGCGCTAAGAGTGCGCATGATTAAGTTGATAAGGAATGTATTGCAAACTCCTGTAGCAGGGGCTAATAACATCTGGTTACTGAAGGTCTACTGCCGCCTCTCAGACCTCTTTCCGTTGTTTGTTTAAGGTTTCACTTAACCCTTTACACCCTAACATCAGCTTGCATATTCTCCCCACTATTCTCTATGTATTTCCTAGTATTGAGAGGGAGAATTTGTTTAACAATCAAGAGCTTCTTTGGATAGTGATTATTTTCTTTATTCTTGTGACCTTAATGTGTAATTCAGGGATGATATTTTGAGGAGAAATTAGATGCGAATCACTCTTAGGGGTTAAAGGTCCCTTTTCGGGGCACAGCCGCCAATTACACCCTCGGCAACACTTAGGGAAAAAGTTAAGAAACTCCCCACTACAGTGAACCTGAGGACAGTCACCCTTATTACAAAGTGATCCCAAATAATGGGCAGTACACTAATAGTTACAGCGGTTCTATCCAAGACCGATACATTACAAGGTTACTGTGTTCTTTGGTAAAACACTTCACTCTCAAAGTCTCTCGCCTCCAGAGAAAACAAAAGGTTACCAGCGCAGCACAACTGAGGAAACCAGATAAATTCGATAGAGAGGATTGAGTAACCTGCTCTGGACAAGGAGTCCATGTAGGGGAAGTAACAACCCTTTTTGTCGCTTTAGAGATCGGAACTAGCTCCGGTTGACTTAGCCGTTTACATCCTAACATCAGTATGCACATTCTCCATAATGATCTCAATAAATTTCCTAAGGTGTTGAGGAGGAGAATTTGTCGAAAAATCAAGAGCTTTCTTACTTAGTGATCATTTTCCTTTCTTGTCATGACCTCACTATGTGATTCAGGGACAATATTGTGAGGAGAAATTATATACTAGTTACCTCAACGGGGCAAAGGGTTAACTTTCTATCGATAAGAAGGAAAAGAAAATATACTTACACTTGATACTTGGCTTCCCACATGGTCAACTGCTGTTTGTAAACATCAGGGTGCCTACCGATAAATAAATAAACAAATAAAGAACTGATCTCATCGATGGACAATGAACAGTAAAACAAAATGAGGGTTCAAGGACGATACAAACAAAGAATTGTACTTAAAGCCACAGTTGGGAGAATATCTAATCTCTTCAAAGTTTCATACGCTTCTCCAGGATAAAATAATCGGCGGACCGTTCATTTTTCTTGATGTCTCTTGGTATAAGTCATTCGATAGGATATTACAATTTAAATTGGTTTTACCAACTAAGTTGATGAAGTAAATTGGCCACCGTAAAGAGTTTCTTAAGCCGGTGTCACACCTGGCAAATTTTATTCGCCGATTCCAATCGGCGTATAAAATCGCCAATATCAGGCTTATCAGATATCGGCGATTTTATACGTCTATCGCGGTGATCGGCGAAAATCGCCATCGCCGCACCGGGCACACCTGGCGATTTTCGCCCGATCGCCGAGATCGGCGTATGAAATCGCAGATGTGTCGACGACTTTGAACTGTCGTTTCGAGCGTTAAGCCCTTAGTCTGAGCGAAATTGGACGTTATACTTACTTTTGAACAAACTCTATATCATATGGCAGCACAAACTCCCAGCCTATAGTTACTTTCATTCGCGACATCTAGTTAACAATGAAAACGAGAAAGTTTGTTACTGAAATAGCTAATAATACTGAGTAGGAGTGCAGACTTCTAGTCCTGTGAGTATACATTAAACTCAAGGCTGATTAAAAACACCCACATCATTCTTGAGCACTCGTAACTGTCGAAGGTGACCTACTGAAATTAAAATTATCGCAGTAAAAGAAATTTGCAAAAATTCAGGCTAGAACGGGGATTGAACCCACGCCTCTCAGAAAGTAGTTGAGTGCTACTACCTACTGAGCCACGAAGCCACATATCGAGGGCGTGAAAAATGCGAATGACTTCTTTTCTCCCCGTAAAGGAATATGATCAAAAATAGCGTACACGTATATAGAAGAGATCCCAATTTTCTCCTGTATATGAAATAGAGGCTAATTCCGAAAGGGTATTATCGAACCTGTGCATATTATCTGGTAAACGATTAATGAGAAAAAAAATTGTCATCCAAAGGATACGGTCTTCATTTAATTCATATAAACAATGCTAAAATGCTTGTCCTGTTTGTCCATGAAGTTCTTCTAATGAGCTCAGTGTGAGATCATAGCTGCTGAACAAGTGGTTGCAGCCGTAATTCTTTGCAGAGCGGGATTTAAGAGTTTTCTCTTAGTCTTGCGCGTACAATCAATGAATGAATTGATAATATTTATTGATACATATTACATCTTTGATAAATCCTTGCAATTGATGATGTCAGCTCACCTGATCTAGCATTTCTTTGATGTCCTCACTCGGTAACTGAAAAAGACAAGAATTGCTGATTGTTAAAAAGTAATTGTACAGCTAATTATGACGTCTACACCACAGACTTTCAGAAGATGCTACTAAATGTGCCTCTTCGTCACCAGAGAAATGACACATTCTGTCCTCATAGACATGAAAAGTGTTGCTTTCAATCGGCTCTGCATGTACTGTTTGCTTTAGGTTAATTTTTACAACAAATTATTTCTTGTTAATCAAACAAGGCAAGTACATAAAATGATTCTAAAATCATAAAGTGTAACAAGTGTGGTGATCATTTCAACCCTTTGTACCCAACATCAGTATGCATATTCTCCAAACTGTTCTCTATACATTTCCAAAAGTACTGACAAAGAGAATTTGTTGAACAAACAAGAGCTTCTTAAAATAAGTGATCGTTTCCTTTATTCTTGTGACCTAAATGTTTGATTCAGGGGCAATGTTGGAAGGAGAAATTAGATACTGGATTCTTTTAGGGGGTTAAATTATATTGATGCAGGAGGCAGGGAGTACTTTACATGAATTCAAATCTGACCTTTGTAACTGATTTGATATCTTTTCGTACAACTACTCTGCTCTGGGTAAATCTCCACATCTACAAAGAAATGGTATAAAAAATGAAGCCAATAAGCAAATTGAAATAGCAAAAGAGAGAATCACCTCTAAGGCAGGTCAAACCAGTCTCTACATACATGAGGACTGATGTGCTGATAACTAAATCAAGGTAACTTCTACAACCACGGGTGTTTCTTTAAGAGCTGCTTACCACCAGTCTACCTCCACCTACAAATCCTCTTACAGCAGTCTGTTTAGCTTTAAAGGAGGCTCCCGTGTTTGGGTTTTGTCTTGCAGCCCTTTCCAAGCACAACTACCTGTTACATGAAGCTCTTGTTGGGGGAGCAAGGTCCATCCAAAAGCTAGCAGAAATTCTCTTAATATATACCTCCTCCTCTTCCTTGTTCATAACTGTAAGCAATTTCTAAAGGTTGTGCAATTTTTGCAGTTGAAAATAATTGCTTCAAGTTGAGCCCATTCCCTTCAAAGATATCATTTGAATGGTATTGTAATGCAATAGAAAAAAACAATTTTGTCTTGAGGTAAAAAATATCATAACCAAACAAAAATTCCTGAACTTACTAAATAGTCTCTTCCTTTGCATAAAATATCAGCAGCAATTCCACCACTAGGACTGATGGTTCCCTCTGGATACAACAACTCACTTTTGGAAAAAAAAGACACATTACCCACCACCAAGTCACCACAACTAAGAATATTTTCAGTTGAAATACTGTTGAAAAATAAGCTGCCATATTGTGTATACTTAAATGTACCAAAGAGAAGGTTCTAGCAAAAAGGCTCTTACCTTTTCACTACCCAGCAACCCTGCACCAGGACAGCATATTGCTGTAAGCATTTCAACACTGATGCTTCCTTTGCTGCTGGGGACAAGAGTCTGCACAGCTGTGAGAAAACTGATCACTTTGGCTGGAGATGGACAGAATAGCACATAAGAATAAAGAGAGTAAATAAATATCTAAAGAAACCATTACTGGTACATCTTCCCACTTTGCAAACAGTATGATAAGCATTGACCACCACAGGATCCTTCCATTCCTATCTTGGTCTTGGTCTTGGTACACTCTGTTGTTGTATAAGTTTTTGAGAAATTTGATTGTATATCCAATTGATACGCAAAAAGCAAGTTAAAGGACTCACCCTTGATAAGAAGAGCCCTGACTTGATCTGCCAAGTCCATAGTCTTGAGCTGTGTCATGGATAACACATTACTGGGTACAGGTGGCTTGGAACTGAAAAATAATCAACAGTCAGTTGGGAAATTACAGCAAATTTAATCAAAAAACTACTGACTATGAAGTCTTTCCACCCATTGGTGGTACAAAATGAAAGATAAAATTGGCCTAAAATGTGAACACATTCATGTCCTCAGCAGAAATCATGTGGCTGAAACAAATTTAAAAACTCCGCTGAGTTTCACCTTTACACTGGACCTGATTAAGCAAGGAACAAAACAAAAATAAGAAGCTCAATACCTTCTTCCTGAGAAGTAGATGGAGTCAATAACTTCAAGTAATCCCTATTTAAAAATGACAATTGTGAGAAACACAAAAACAAGGTTTAATATTCAAAATACAACTAACATTGCCACACATGATAGTGATGACCTCAGACCATAAAGCATTCTCTACTTTGCACACACTGAATGTCCTTTGTTTGCCATAACATGCAATCACACAGCTGACAAAGGAAAATCATACAGTGACAAATTTCTGGTATATAAGAAATCCCAATTGGGATCCAAATAATTCACTGTCGGGTGGTGGAAAGATGCATAAGAGTTTACTATCAACTTTTCAGTTGCAAAGGCTTCCTGTTGTTATTCACTTCTTCATTTCATGACTTCTTAATCCACCACATTCATGATACCTCATTCAACAATTAGAGGCTGTAAGATGCGAGTGTTGCTGATCAGATTGCTCAAAAAAAGGCAAATTTTTTTGCACAGTTAAGGTACACCTAATTTCTAAATCTGAAGGAGGAAGACCAAATCTAACTCTTGGGACTGTTTCCATTTGTCAATTCAGCACTCTCCAACTGACACTTGTGCAATTAGTAAACAAGCTATCAATTTTTTTACTCCATAATGACATTAACCCTGCGTGTTTAGTAATGTCTTCACTTTGTTCTGTTTTTTGTGGGTTTTCCTTCAATCCAACATATCTTGGTGGAATGCCAGAAAAATCTATTATTGATGATAATATTATTTACAATACATGAATATGACAGTAATCTTTGCAGTAATGAACACTGCTTTAGCAGTAGTGAAATAAAACCTGAAAAAAAATTCAGGGTATGTAAGAGTTGAACCCATGATGTCGAAAATACTATAGCAGTGCTCCACCAACTGAGCTGACAAGCCATTGGGAGCTAGTAACTGAGCTGTGATTTAAAAGGCTTCAAAACAACTTTGCCATTTGTTTACTGGACTCTGTCATAATCTGACACCTGTCAAGTAGAGAGTGTGTAAAAAAGCCTAATTATGTACACTTTTGAAAAAACAACAGCACCAGGTTGGCAACAAACTCAAGTTCAATGACTGTCACAGCAACTTTTTCTTCACAAACACTCTACGATCGTACAGAAAGTATCATTCCCTTCCATCAATGATCGAGTGTAAAAATGAATACCTCAGCTCAGTAAGTAAATGGCAAGGGAATAGTAATGTTTTATAATTAAAATTCAAATGTATGTTTGAAAAATGGCAACAAAGCTAGGGATGGTACTTGGCGACTCTAAAAAGCATTCCCGAGCCTGGGAGCAGAGATAAGACTGCACTAAGAACCACAACGATTGCAAGGATTCATTAACAGGCTCTCTGAGAAGAAAAATAACACTGTTTTTCATAAAGTCACTCAGTAATTTAATTAAAAAATACCTGGTGATGGATGGTGGAAAACTCTGGTGATCTCTGATCCCAGCTCGTCAAAATGCACCAACTAGGTTCTACAACCAGCAATATCATTCTAGAAGGAAAAAAAGGAAACAAAAATGAAAAAGAACAGCAGAAGTGGTGAACATTTCCCAAATATATGCATTTTGAGGGTGGAGTTGGAGTCATTAGGATGATTGAATGGGAGTGAACAAAAATGGTGTCAATGATAGCAACTGAAAGTATTAGGGGCAAAGGAAAAGTTATCATCAGAGTCAAGTTGAGGTGAAACCTCCATCATTGTACCCCACACTCCCTGTAAGGAATCTTTCAGGTGTCACTGTTGCTCCTTTATGGCTGCTATAAACAAAAGTTAGTTGGGACCTTGCTCACTAGAGTTCATCTATAGCTGATACCTGTATGTATTAATTAACAATTATGCAATCATCAAACTAGGTACCGAAGGATAATAAAATCCATGGTTTTCAAGGGTTATTCTGCTTCTTTTCTTTTGCTCAAATGTCTTTAAAAAGATGACAGCCGCTGAGCCTTTGTATGACGCTCGTGTTTCAGGAGCAGTGCAAACTTGACCTGGAAAATTATTGGGAGCAGGACCATTTCAAAATTGTTACAGAAGCTACAAAAAACATGCTAAAGTTCCAAAGTGAACACTCTTTCAAAATCGCAGTATCGTCATTCTGCTTATATTGAAAACCCATATTTTGAGTAGTGGTTCTTGTTACACTTGAGTTAAATTAAGTTTAGTGATGCCTGTGGAAAAGTTTGAGATGGGCTAAGAGTTGCACAAGGACAATACCAAGAATAACCTCAACTAGCTTCTTCGACGAATACACAAATAAATCGCTCATGAAAGCGGAAACAGAAAACGGTCACAGCTCCTGAGGTCTCCTCGTTTTTACCGATTCTGTTGGGTCCTCTAAACTCGTGTCTGATGAAATATAACCTTGGATTTCTGAGGAGTAAAACAGTGGATAGGAGTAGTCCATCCCCAGACATCAAGATGCTATAAAAAACACTGCTGCAAAATTGTCAGGTCACCTGATAGTGCTAAAAGAAAATCCTAAAAGATGCTAATGACCAAGGATTATACGAGATCTAAATGTAATATTAATACTACATGTACATGTATGAGGGCTAGCTTCATAAACAGTGAGTGGTTTTGCCTCCTATTCCTCATCTTGCGAATCTCATGATGAAAAAAACAGGCATTTTATCACAAACACATAGTAATCCCAGCTACAGTAATAATGTTGTT